>NW_020169846.1:625231-630621 GCF_002117355.1 Postia placenta MAD-698-R-SB12 | reverse complement strand
GGCTGTGTCAGCGGGGCCCGAGCTGTGCCGTGCGCTGCCGCCCCATCTAATCTAATCGTACAGTAGATAACGAAGTGTCCATATCAGGCAAGTAGTACAGAGGTCGCGGGTTCGAGCCCGCGAAAAGGAAAAAATTAAAAAACGGCTAGGCGCCGTACCAACTCGTGACATTACCCCCCCCTCAACGGCGCATGACCTCATGCGAGGCGCCCTTGCCCATCTCCCACCCGGAGCGGCAGCGTGCTTCAGTCAGCGGCGAAGGCATTGGCTGAAAGTTGAGACCACCAAAGGTAGCAGCGTTGAGTCGACGAGGGGCATTCGGGTTCTTCCGGTGGAAGTCGGCTATGAGGGCCGGCGCATTGGCAACGTTGCGCGCCGGTTCCCATGACGTATGTGAGTCGTCATAACCCTTCCACTTGACGAGGTACTGCAGCTGACGCCGGAAGATCCTCGAATCTTTGATCCGCTCAACCTCGTACTCCTCGTCGCCCTCAACCTCGATCGCAGGCGGCTCCTCCGGCTCCCGGCCCGGGATATCGCTACGCGTGTACTTGCTAAGTAAGGAGACATGGAACACCGGGTGTACCGGCACCGACTTCGGCAGGACTAATTCGTAGTCCAAGTCTCCGAGCTTTCGCCGCACGGCATATGGTCCGAGGCGCTTGGGACTGAGCTTCTTGCTCGGCTGTTTCAGCTTAAGGTTCCGGGCATCAAGCCAGACCTTGTCCCCCGGTGCAAAGACCGGTGCCTGTTGCACATGCTTATCGTAGTACACCTTCATGCGTTCGGCCGACAGCTCGAGCGCAGAGCGCGTATCGTCGCGAATCTCCTTCAGGATTTTGAGCCGATCAGCGGCTGCGGGCATCGCAGACATTGGATTGATCCGAACCTGGATCTCAGGATTGTACCCTTGGTGCAGGTAGAAAGGGGAGTGCCCGGTCGCGGAGTGAACTCGGTTGTTCAATGCAAACTCCGCGAGCGGCAACTGCTTCGCCCAATCATCCTGCCTGTGGCTTGTGAAGGCGCGCAGGTACTGTTCGATCTCCTGGTTCCAGCGCTCAGTCTGGCCGTCTGTCTGGGGGTGGAACGCTGTGGATAGCGCCGGCTCGATCCCTAGCCCCTTGTACACCGCATGGAGATACTTTGAAGCAAACTGGGGACCTCGGTCTGATATGACCTTGGCCGGGGCCCCATGATGCTTGAACACATCGCGGATGTACAGGTCTGCCGCACCTTCTGCTGTCAGGGTCTCATGGCAGGCCGAGAAGTGGACCTGCTTGGTGAAGCGGTCGGCGGTGACCAGGATCGAGTCAAATCCATCAGACTTCGGCAAGCCGACGATCATATCGGTCGTGATGATCTGCCACGGGCGCTCGGGGATCTCGTTCGGCTTCAGCGGACCCTGGGGCTTGGCTGGGAATGTCTTGGTACGGTTGCACACGTCGCAGGTGCTTACGTACTCATTGACGAATTTAGACATTCCTGGCCACCAGTAATTCCGTGACACGAGCTCCAGGGTTTTGGCACGACCGCCATGACCGGCGATCGGCGAGTCGTGGTGGATCTTGACTATATCCCGCCGGAGCTCCGCATTCCTTGGGACGTACACGCACCCGCGGAACAGCAGGAGCCCTTGTTCGGCATTCCACTCCTCAAAACCCCTTTGCAGCCGGGGCGGCCCGAGGTCCTGCACCTTTTCAAGTGCCTCGGCCACCTCCCGATCCTTCTCCGAACACTCCCTGATGCGCTTCAGAAGCGACTGATCGGCCGTCACCGAGGCATGACCGCGCCTGGCGGAGGCGATGCGGAAGCGCTCTGGCTTGAGAACTACCTGATCGGTGTTATCGTCCTCATCGCCGATCTGGTGATCTGATCATCGCGACAGAGCATCAGCCTTTCCATTGGACGTCCCGGCCTTGTGCGTGATGCGGAAGTCGAAGCGAGCCAGGAACAGTGACCATCGCGCTTGACGACGCGTGAGGTGCTGTGACGTGCGCCAGTACTCGAGATTCTTATGATCGGTCACGATCTCGAACTGATTGGGTAGGCCCTCGAGATAGTGGCGCCAGTCGTCCAGTGCTTCAATGATCGCGAGCATCTCCTTATCGTAGATCTCGTAGTTCCGCTGTGCCGGATCCATCGCATGGGATCTGAAGGCGATGGGATGCCATTTGCCATCATCCTGCTTCTGCATCAACACACCGCCAGTGGCATATCCTGAGGCGTCGACCTCAATGCGCGTCTCCCGATTGGGGTCGTACAGTGCTAGGACTGGAGTCGTCGCGAAGAGCCGCTTGAGCTCGTCGAAGGCGTGCTGCTCCTCTTCGCCCCAATGCCATGGGTCGTTTCCTGTGAGCCGGTCGAGTGGTCGCGAGATTTTAGCGAAGTCTTTAATGAAACGGCGGTAGAAATTGGAGAACCCCCGGAACTTCTGGACATCCTTTTTGTTCCGGGGTACCGGCCACTCATTAATTCCTTTTAGCTTCGCGGGATCCATCGCTACCTCATCGCCACCGAACACATAGCCGACATAGTCGACCTTGGGTACGTCCCATTCGCATTTCTCAGGCTTCAGGAATAGATCATTATCCTGAAGGCGGCGCAGAACCTCGCGTGTGACCTTCTCATGCTCCTCTTCATTGGTGGAGAAGATGAGTATATCGTCCAGGTACACAAGGATCTTGCCGCCGACGATGAGATCGTGGAAGATCTCGTTCATCATGGCCTGGAAGGTCGCGGGGGAATTAGTGAGGCCAAAGAACATTACCAGGGGTTCGTACAGCCCCCGGTTAGTTACAAAGGCCGCCTTCCACTCGTCACCCGCTTTGATCCGGACGTTGTTGTATCCCCATCGGACATCGAACTTGGTGAAGAGCGTGGCACCGCGGAGCTTATCTACCATCTCGGCGATCAACGGCAAGGGGTAACGATTTTTGACCGTGATCGCGTTCAATCGGCGGTAGTCCTGCACGGGTCGAAGCGTTCCCTCTTTCTTTTTGATGAAGAAGAAAGGGGACGAGATGGGTGACTTCGACTCCCGTATGTAGCCTTTCGCCAACTGCTCTTTGAGGAACTTGTCCAGTTCCTCTTGTTCGTTGTTTGACAGGGGATACACCTTCGAATGGAACGCCGAGTAGCCGGGTACGAGTTCGATCGCGTGATCATAAGGCTTCCTTTCGGGTAGCCGTTCTGACGCTTCTTTGGAGAAGACGTTCAGGAACTCGTGGTACTGTTTAGGTACCGACTCCTCGGCGGTTTTGACGACCTTCTTCTTGATCTCTTCCTCAGCGAACAGCTGGGAATATGTGTGCCCTGCTGCGATGAACAGCTGAGGGGCGCCGGGAAGCGTGATACCCTGCTCCCAGGCCTCGATCAAGTCAGCTTCGTCCCACTCTACCCCCACTGGATCATCCTCGGGTTCGAAGTCCGGGAGTACCTTACTCCGGCAAGCACCTATGACCGACCGTCTGGACTTCTGCGAGCGTCTGCGCGCCGTGGGCCTGACCCCCGTATCACGCGCAGTCGCTGCTTGCTCCATTCGGCCAGTCTTCCTGGCACTACACGTTTCAGGGCATCGTGATAGTTTCAGGGAGCCTGACTCCCAATCGATTTCGGGGTTGTGCTCTCGCAGCCAATCCAACCCGACGATCACATCTTCTGGACCTATGTCCGTGACCGTGAACACCGTCTTTTCGATGTGCTCTCCTATCTGCATCTGTAGCACGGCTACCTCCGAGATGCTTCCGTCTTTATTGAGCGTTCCATCGATATTGTAAAGCGGAATCGGCTCTTTCAATTTCCGCGTTCGTACTCGATTTTCCTTGATGAAACGCTTGTTGATGAACTTCGTGGTGGCTCCGCTGTCCACCATTGCAACTATATCCTTGTGCCGTCGTTCTCCTTTGAGGCGCACCGGGATGTGGAAATGCTGGGACCCATGGTCCAACTCGTACACATTTGCGGTCGCCAATACATTGTACAGATTATTATTACGCGGCCCGACGCGTGCGGCACGAAGCGCGGACCGGATCAAAAAGACTCCTCCTTCATTGCCCGATAGTGCTCGAGCTCCTCGCGCATCGACTTCATCTGTGCTATTAAGTCCGCCAGCTCGGAACTCTCCGATTTCGCTGAAGCGGCGCTTGTACTCGCCGAGGATGAAGCGACGGGGGCGCTTGTCGCCGCCTGGGTGGAACCCGAGGCAACCGTAGCCCGCGCATCGGCGCGTTTTGTGTAAGGTTTATCCTTACAGTTAGGGCACTCAAAACGACGGTACCCTTGCTTCCCGCAGCCAAAGCATGTGCCGGGGAAGTCTCCTTTTCCGACGGCCGCATTGATGCTGGCCGAAGCTGCGTGTGTCGTAGGTGCACCTCCACGTGCCCCACCGCGACCTCGACCTCGGGCCGAGAAGAAGCTGTTCAGCTCGGGCCGACGGGCCCGGCTGATGTCGAGGATCTGCTCGACCTCAATGGCTCGCTTTTCAGCGGCTCGCCACGTGGTGAAGGTCTCGAGCTCGATCTTGCGATATACGCGGGAGGGGATACCACTCAGGTACTTGTCGCGTAGTTCCAGGTCCCCATACCCGGAACGGTCCGCCGGACCCTTGAACAGCGCGGAGAATTCCGCCGCCGTGCGTTTTTCGCGGACCGACTTGTCCGCGCAGAGCTTCGCCAGCTCTACCTGGGCTGCTGCCGCATCGTCGAGATTGCCGAAGCGAGCCGTGAAGGCAGCGGTGAAGGCCGCTTCGTTCCTGAAGGGGGTTGTAACCCCTTGCACACCCATCTGCACTGATGCGAGTTGGGCGAAGTAAGGCGTGGCCCAGGCGCGGGCGTCGCCGTCGAGCAGGCTTAGCGCAACTTGTACCTTCAGCTCAATGGTCGTCAATGACGTGTTGATCAACCAGTAGATACGAAGTTGCGACAGGAACCTGTCGCATTCGATGACGGTTTTGCCGTCATAGCGGAGGGGAAGGAGGAGCTTCAGGGTCTCCTTGTCGGGGGCGGCTGCAGGGGACGACATTATCGGCGTCGGGGGGGACGGAGGACGTTGCGGGGGCGGAGGCGGCTGTGGTGGCCTTCCGCTGGCCGAACTTCGAGAGGAGCGAGTGCTCGAGCGGCCTCTCGGCGGAGTCGGCGGTGAAGGCGCCGGAGGAAGTTCGGCGGGGGGGTCACGTACGTCAGGGACTGCTGACGCGGGGGCGAATGCTGTCGGCGAGGCGGACCCAACAGAATCCTCGGACTCGGACTCCGAGACTCCTTCTTCACCCTCACTCTCCTCAGGCTCTGGCTCTGGCGCAGGGTCTGGAGGGAGATCTCCTCGCGCTTGATCTGGATTGGTGACGACAGTTTGAGGGAGACGGGAGCTAGGGGAGACAGGGCGAGGAATGCCGC
>NW_020169846.1:587077-622167 GCF_002117355.1 Postia placenta MAD-698-R-SB12 | reverse complement strand
GACAGGGCGAGAGTGCCGCGAGGCAGATCGAGATGCGAGGGTGCTTCGGGGTCCGAGCGGGTGTTGCGCTCGTCGGATCGCTTTGTAGCGAGGGTAATCCTCCTCGATCGATCGGGGTGTCCGATTTGGGCACGGTTGCTGCTCGCAACGATAGAGGACTGTCTCAGGGCCGTCTGGGATGTAGACGTCGATGAGGTCCTGGGAGTCGAATGCGTGGATCTGGCCTTGGCAGGCAGCCACGTTGGATGGGGGGGAGGACGGGGAGGTGCGCGTACTACAATGGCCGTGCTATGCTAGCTTACGCTACGGCGCCCAAGAAGACACTAGGGTTCGCAGTTCACGTGGGGCCCAGTACTGCTTTTGACTATTATGCAGCAGGAACCTAGTCCACGCGTCCGTGAGGACAAGTACCGCCCACTGAAGTGCAGGTACTGAAGAGTTCGTTCCCTTAGTGTTGGCGATGTATGTAGGGCTATCTACGTATCGTATGTATCGTAGAGTATCGTAAGGGTGCGCACCACCCGACCTGTGGGAAAGGAAAGTGAATATAGGGTGTCCCGAGGGGACACCGGCAGCTTGGGGAGTTTCGACCTAATGTCGCGACTTGAGGTCAAGCGACTGAGGAAAACTTGAATGCTGGGGGCGTCCGACTAAGTCTCACCGAAGCGATGGTGAGCTATGCTCAAACCTAAGGCTAGGGACAAGGTAATATATTAGTGAGGTAAGAAAAGGAATACAAAGGATGCTTACTGACCTAGGGACAAGAGGTCGAAACTGAGGTCCCTAGGGCAGCAGAGGCCGGTTTATATACAGGGGAGGTTAAGGGCAGGCTGTGCGCGTTGGTCCGTGTGCAGCTGGTCTGTGCGCAGCATGCCGACGCGGCCCCGGGGGCCGGTGAGTCAGAGCGGCTGTGTCAGCGGAGCCCGAGCTGTGCCGTGCGCTGCCACCCCATCTAATCTAATCGTACAGTAGATAGTGACGCGTCCATATCAGGCAAGTAGTACAGAGGTCGCGGGTTCGAGCCCGCGAAAAGGAAAAAATTAAAAAGCGGCTAGACGCCGTACCAAGTCGTGACAGGGAGTACGTATGTCCTGCTGCGATGAACAGCTGAGGAGCACCGGGAAGCGTGATGCCTTGCTCCCAGGCTTCGATCAAATCGACCTCATCCCACTCTACCTCCACCGGATCTTCTTCGGGTTCGAAGTCCGGGAGTACCTTACTCCGGCAGGCACCTATAACCAACCGTTTGGATTTCGGCGAACGCCTGCGTGCCGTGGGCCTGACCCCCGTATCACGCGTAGTTGCTGCTTGCTCCATTCGGCCAGTCCTCCTGGTACTGCACGTTTCAGGGCATCGCGACAATTTGAGGGAGCCCTTCTCCCAATCGATTTCAGGGTTGTGCTCACATAGCCAATCCAACCCGACGATCACATCTTCCGGACCAATGTCCGTGACCGTGAACACCGTCTTCTCGACGTGCTCTCCTATATGCATCTGTAGCACTGCTACCTCCGAGATGCTTCCGTCCTTGTTCAGGGTGCCATCAATATTGTATAGCGGAATCGGCTCTTTTAATTTCCGCGTTTGCACCTTATTTTCTTCAATGAATCGCTTATTGATAAACTTTGTGGTGGCTCCGCTGTCCACCATAGCGATTATGTCCTTGTGCCGTCTTTTTCCTTGGAGGCGCACCGGGATGTGGAAATGCTGGGACCCATGGTCCAACTCGTACACATTCGCAGTCGCCAATACATTGTACAGATTGTTACTACGCGGTCCGACGCGTGCGGCACGAAGCACGGACCGGATTAAAAAGAGCCCTCCTTCATGGCCCGATAGTGCTCGAGCTCCTCGCGCATCGACTTCATCTGTGCTATCAAGTCCGCCAGCTCGGAGTTATCTGATTTCGCTGAAGCGGCGCTTGTACTCGCCGAGGATGAAGCGACAGGGGCGCTTGTCGCGGCCTGGGTGGATCCCGAGGCGACCGTAGCCCGCGCGTCGGCGCGTTTTGTGTAAGGTTTGTCCTTACAATTAGGGCACTCGAATCGTCGGTACCCTTGCTTCCCACAGCCGAAGCATGTGCCGGGGAAGTTTCCTTTTCCGACGGCTGCATTGATGCTGGCCGAAGCTGCGTGTGACTGGGGTGCACCACCACGTGCCCCTCCAGGCCCTCGACCTCGGGCCGAGAAGAAGTTATTTAGCTCGGGCCGACGGGCCCGGCTAATGTCGAGAATTTGCTCGACCTCAGTGGCGCGCTTCTCAGCTGCTTGCCACGTGGTGAAGGTCTCGAGCTCGATCTTTCGGTACACGCGGGAGGGGATGCCGCTCAGGTACTTGTTGCGTAGCTCCAGGTCCCCATACCCAGAGCGGTCCGCCGGACCCTTGAACAGCGCGGAGAACTCTGCAGCGGTGCGTTTTTCACGGACCGTCTTGTTCGCGCAGAGCTTCGCCAGCTCTATTTGTGCTGCCGCCTCATCGTCGAGATTTCCGAAGCGGACCCTGAAGGCGGCAGCAAAGGCCGCTTTGTTTGCGAACGGGGTCGTGGCCCCTTGCACACCCACCTGCACCGATGCGAGCTGGGCAAAGTAGGGAGTGGCCCAGGTGCGGGCATCTCCGTTGAGCAGGCTAAGTGCGACCTGCACCTTGAGTTTGATGGTGGTCAACGACGTGTTGACCAGCCAGTAGATGCGCAACTGCGACAGGAACCGGTTGCATTCGATGACGGTCTGTCATGAGTTGGCATATGATCAGCATATATACCTCCAGTCAGATGTCAAGCCAAGCTTGACATTGCACCCTTTTGGTGTAGAGGTTATGATGTGAGACCGGCGCATGCATGTAAATCCTTACACGGTCTTGCCATCGTAGCGGAGCGGGAGGAGGAGCTTCAACGTCTCCTTATCAGGGACAGCAGTGGGAGAGGACATTATCGGCGACGAGGGGGACGAAGGCGACTGTTGTGACTGTCCGCCGGGCGGACTTCTTAAGGAACAAGTGCTTGAGCGGCCTCGCGGCGGCGACGGCGGTGAAGTCGGTTGAGGAAGTTCGGAGGCGGGGTGACGTAGGACAGGAACTGAAGGCGAGGTGGTGACCGCTGATGACGAGCCGGCCCAAGAATGCGGCGGAGTGTCGCGGGGCTCAGTCTTGGGAGTCCTTTCCAACCACGGCCCCAGGGAGGACTGGGGGATCGCTTGAGGGGTCACTGAAGGCTGTGCGACTGCCTCAGTTCCTCGAGGGAGATGGGGATCTCCTCGCGCTTGACCTGTACTGGCGACAGGTTGGGGGATGCGGGTGCCGGGAGAGGCAGGTCGAGATGGGACGGGAGTGACGTGACGAGAGGTAGATCGCGATGTGCCAGCGTACCGAAGTGCTGGGCCGCGGGGATGCTGGACTCGTCGGATCGGTACGTAGCGCCCTTCGTTTTCGTCGGTGGTGATGGACCATGGGGTTCGATTAGGGCACAGTTGCCGATCACAGCTGAAGAAAGGGGCTAGGTTGCCGTTGTGGTCTGGGTCGTCACGGGAGACGTCGACCTGCTCCTGGGTGTCGAAGGCGTGCTCTAGTCGAGAGCAGTCGAAGAATTCGTCAGCCACGTTGAGGGGGGGAGGAAGGGGAGGTGCGCGTGCTACAAAAGGCCGTGCTATACTAGCTTACACCTACGGCGCCCGAGATGACACTGAGATTCGCAGTTCACGTAGGGCCCAATACTGCTTTTGACTATTATGCAGCAGGAACCAAGGCTACGCGTCCGTGAGGACAAGTACCGCTCACTGAAGCGCAGGTACTGAAGAGTTCGTTTCTCGAGTGTTGGCGATGTATCGTATGCTATCTATGTATCGTAGGGTACAGAAGGGGTGCGCACCACCCAACCTATAGGAAGTGAATGTGAGTGTGTGGGTCCCGATGGAACGCCGGCAGCTGTGGGGAGTTTCAACCTAATGTCGCGACTTGAGGTCGAGCGACAGAGGAAAACCTGAAAGCAGGGGGCGTTCGACTGGTTCTTACCAAAGTGATGGTGAGCAATGCTCGAACCTAAGGCTAGGGACAAGTAAATGTATTGGTTAGTAAGGTAAGAAAGGAATACAAGTGAGGGCTTACTGACCTAGGGACAAGAGGTCGAAACTGAGGTCCCTAGGGCAGCAGAGGCCGGTTTATATACATGGGGAGATTAGGGCAGGCTGTGCGCGTTGGTCCGTGTGCAGCTGGTCCGTGCACAGCATGCCAACGCGGCCCCGGGGGCCGGTGAGTCAGAGCGGCTGTGTCAGCGGAGCCCGAGCTGTGCCGTGCGCTGCCGCCCCATCTAATCTAATCGTACAGTAGATAATGACGCGTCCATATCAGGCAGGTAGTACAGAGGTCGCGGGTTCGAGCCCGCGAAAAGGAAAAATTAAAAAACAGCTAGACGCCGTACCAAGTTGTGACATTGTCCGCATCAATGTTCAGATTGACGGAGGTGAGGTGCTCCGAACACACCATCTTTCCTTTACCCTTGCCAATGAGACTAGCAACAGCATCTAAGTGTCTGCTTGTGACCTTGGAGGATGGTGCACTTATAGGGGGTTGACTGAGGAGATCTCCACAGAGGTGCCTGTAGGCAAGGGGGATAGTGGTTCTACAGCCTTGTAATACTGCCAATGAGGTTCATGAATATCCTGCAGAGACAAATCTAGCAAATGACTGACTTCATGACAGCATTCGCAGGCAAATGTGTGCATATGCCTTCTTTGCCCTTTATTCCTCACAATGTCCAGATCAGCAAGAACATCAATACTTGTGTACAAGCAGGTCTGGGACAAAGAAGCCAGTGGTCATACCATACAGTGCGCCTATGTAAGTATGCATGTCACAGGCATACCAGCCCACAACTAACCTCCGCACCCATAGCCACCAACTCGGCTGAGGTTGGGTGTAGAGCATGGCAGCAGCCTCAAACCAGGGAGGATAAACTCCCGAGCTGCCCCAGTCAATCAGCCATAGCTTCCCGTCATGACCCAGCACGACATTTCGTGGAGTCAGGTCCCCATGAACGAGGACCAGCGGCTCTCTCTGCACGAACGGCAGGATATCGAAGCCCCACTCCCTGATGTATTGCGTGACTCGCAAGCGTCCATTGAGCCATTCGAACAGCGCTGTGGCGGATGAGAAGGGGCCGCAATGATAGTCGGCACCCATTGCGGGGCCATAACATTTCAGCGGCTTTGAGAGATCATCCGTGAGCGGCCCGGGAATTTGGCGTTCGATCTGCTCTGTCCGTACGCGTCTGAGCTGGCGGATATAGCCACGGAGCATCCATGCGATGACGAACTTCCGCCAGAGGCTGAGGTCGTCCCAGCACCAGTCGAGCGAGCGTCCTTTGATGTATTCCATAGCCAGCAAGAACGTGTTGCCACGTTTGAAGATGCGCAATGGTCTGGGGACGGGGATCGACGTCTGAGCGCGAACGATCTCCATCGCGCGAGGTTCGAACTCCCCGAGCGTGTACCAACCCGTTTTGACGATTACTCGAGGGGATATGATGAAAATAGGTGGAGGTTGCATACCGGGCCGGGAAGAGCCGGGAATGCGCAATTGTGGAGACTTCTTGCATAGCTCATAGATCTCTTCTTCGGTGAGAGATTCCTCCCACCATAACTCGCTCTGTGTAGGTATGTTCGAGACTTCTCATGAGCTACGGGCACACAGGACTTACTTGACTGTCGAGCTCCGGTTGAGCGACCGTCTGCCTGAACCATGAAACAGGATGTAGACCACTCAGGCCGATATTGACACTCAATGATCGCATCGAGTGCTTTGCGCTGAAATGTTATCAAGTCTAGAGCCACGCACGAGCTTTCTGTATAGTTACCTATGGCTGAGGATCGTGAACAATCAGGTCAATTATGTCAGAGGCACGCGTTGGACTCCAGGAAGCAGTCAATGTTTGTCTCTGTGGGCGTCATGGCTAAATATGGACATCAATTCCCGTACTCGGATAAGCGCCTGCACTTCGTATCTCATAGTCCAGAGAACTTACTAAGGCCATCTGGATTAATTCAGGTGTGGCGAGGAAATTATAGTCCTGATTCGATGAATGGTATATTTTGATAGTAGCACAGAAAAGATAGTAGGCATTACGAGTACGACTAGTATCAGGAACTCCGATTTATCACTGGCAGGTACTCGCTCCGAGTCGGAATCTACTGGCCCTGAGCACGCAGATAGTGTAGAAAAACGCATGTGTCCTTCATCTGGATTGAGATATGTTGGAAAAACGGTGCGACGGCGCGGGGGCGCGTTTGTCCACGAGCGTAGCGATGCCCGTAAGGGACAATCGCGTGCGGTACGTACATCGCGCGGGGTCGTTATATACTACGATAGGGGCCTCCGGCCCCCGGCTACTCGCGCGCCCGAGCTTTCGAGCTCGTTCCTGACCACGCGGGGCTGCGCGTTTCAACAAGATATGCACCTTTTTTGGTTCTCGCATAACCATCCCTCAGGGAATCAATGTTGCGAATTACTCGGAGGCTATATAGCGTCGCGAGTTATTTACTAACAAGGCAAGGTCTCAGTGGGGAGGGAGCGATGGGAATATGTATGATCCAGGAGATTAATTCTGTATTCCACGACACTTATGTGATTATCTGTGACCATCCCATGAGTCGTGTACATGCCTGTGCGCCAGCCATGATGCCTTGGAAGTCCTACAGCAGTCACATTCATGAAGGTCACAATAACAGGAAAGGTACATATTACTGCGGCTGGAACGGCAAGCTCTCAGGCACTGAAAAGGATGATTTTGCGCGCACTAGGACTACATTGCGTGCTCGAAAGCTGCAAGAATCAACAGCTCGGCGTATCAATTCTTCCTTCCTTGAGCTAGCAAGATAATAGGACGTACAACAAAGCCTAGTGCTCCCACATACTGCCAGAATCTCTGAGATGCGTCTCGTGAACTGCAAAGTTGAAAAATAGTCACAGCGACAGATCGAAATG
Organism: Postia placenta MAD-698-R-SB12; assembly: GCF_002117355.1. Lineage (NCBI taxonomy): Eukaryota > Fungi > Basidiomycota > Agaricomycetes > Polyporales > Adustoporiaceae > Rhodonia > Rhodonia placenta. The sequence goes on along the minus strand of NW_020169846.1, from coordinate 615,195 downwards.
TAGGAATGCCCGTCAGCTGAAACCCCAATTCCATGGTAAGGATGGTGTTACCATCATTGGGAGCAGAGGCATCCGCGAACTGGTCGAACACATTCCACGTACACTCCTGACATCGCTGTACAAACTGGCCACAGTGATTCCACGATGGGCCCGAGCACAGATCCCAGCGCCTGCGGCAGTTCAGATTGATCGGCGCTGATTGCCGTAAACAGTTCGCTCAGGCTGGAGTGAATGGCAAATCAGCGCTTCAGCATTAATGGTTCAATCCGCCCTTCGTTTCCGTTCACTGACACGTACGCACTTGGCAAATGGAAATTGGTGATCTTGTGCCGGACTCGCAGATGATGAAGGACCGCCGCGGCGATGGGAAGATGGTATGTGTGTGACGCCCGTCGCCCGGGTCGTCTGCCCAGTCTGTTCGCCAGCCCAACTCTACGTCCATAAATGTGAGCTAATATCCTAATTCCGTGAATGCAATTGGACGAGTAGCGGATGACGAAGGGATAGTGGCGTGACGGCCTCAAGGCCCAGATAAGGCAGATTGAGACGACACCGGCGGAAGCTGTGCGCTCGAGGGCCGGCCTGTTCTGCGACCGAGTTTCTCATCTGGGGTTACTAGCTGTTCGTTGGATGGCCAGATGCTCATACTTCGAGCAGGCGGTGATGAATTTGAGTTCAGTCGCATGGTTGTCGACGACTGGGCGGTCCGCGTGAATCGATCAGTCAGTGACGAAGATCCGACGCGGACGTGCGACGCTGACTGCGAGCTAGCTTTTGTACGGTTGAGCGACGAAGGTGGGGCTGGTGTTATCCTAGAAGAAGTGGAACACCACAGACGTAGGCATCCACACCCAGCAGCACAGCAGTTAATGCAATTATTATATGGCTGAATTATGGATGGCATCATTGAGGAGTCCAGTTGGGACACGCGAATTGTCCGAATGCTCGTGCAGAACATGCCTCAGAAAGCGTCCGGTGGCTCTTCTGTCAATGATCCTGGAGTCCTGGAGCAAGCGGCATTAATTGGGGCTGGAATGGGATGACCCAACGCGGATCGGGGGGGTCAACGCAGACTAGCAGAGGCTTTCTGAAGGCCGTACAGGCTTTTTTTTTCTTGAATGTCGTACCACCTGACCTCACAGCCCCGGCGATAATCACGGCTTGAGCGTGCATCGCTAGCGCATACAGCTTAAATCCATCCGATTTGAGGGATTCTCGCGTATGTACAATTCTACTTGACAGGTTCTGCTGAGGACAGAGATTTCTTTGTGAGATCACTGTAGTAGGATAGCTAACACGGCCAGACATTGTCGAAATTGTCAGAAAGGATATAACAGTCGCTATGAGCGCGCATCATAGCGCGCATATACATTGATCCACACCTGTGACATACGATCTATGTCAGTCTGTTAGCGACGTCCCAATGACATGAAAGCACGCACTATATGATGTAACATCGATATGCGACGATCAGTTTTTATCTTTCTAGCTGCCTAGCTAGGCCCCACCAGCCTGTGATAGAGCTGCGGCATTAGACATCGTACCAACACTGCAAGCATACAGACGCATACATTTCCGAGGTGTCGCTTGTGTTAGCTGGAGGTTTGTACATCTCAATTTCGTGCATGACCTTCAAAATTCCCCGCTCATGCCAATTCGTCTTCATCATAGCTTCATCAGCTGCCTTGAGGAATCGGGCTATATCAGAGGGGCTGATCGCTTCATTGATGTACCAGAGGAGATAGACGTCTACATGTTCAAGAGAGTCGAAGACATCGCGCGCCATCAGACCCTGTACTAGAGGTCCCATTTGAGCGATGTCATTTTCAGCCTTATTGGCAATGGTCCACATAGGGTCGAGGGAGCAGCGGAACTTGAATGAAAAATGATGAATGGAATGCGCGGAGATGGAGTTCACTATGTTGGCTATTCTTGGTGCGGCAATGTCCATAGCTTCTCCTAAGTCGTAGAATAGCGTAAGCGAACTCAACCCTGTGTTGAAGTTGAGACAGGAATCTACGCCTGTACAATGAGTAGATAGTATCAGCTGCTTTGTATAAACGTCTGTGTTAAGAGCGGCGACTTGCCGTCATAAATCACAGGAATATCTGCTTGTCGCAGCGATCCACCGACATCGCGCAGAATCAAATCTAGGGACACGTGCCAGTCCGAGTGGGCTCGAATAGATGGCCTAATGCAAAGGTCGTACAGTGTCTGCTGTTGAACAGAAGGCGTCGCCTGGATCCAAGTGAACAACTTCTGCATTTCTCCCGATGTCATCGAGAGGACATGAAGAGTCGTCAGTCGCAGCTCGCTTCCTGTCGCCTGACTGCTGGGCAGGGAATACTGACCCCCTTTCGAAACAATGCCGTCCAGGACAAGCTCCGTGAGTTGGGGAAGGGCACAGACGAACCGCTGAAAATCACCGTAGTGCTGGAATGTGCAGCTGGTCAATTCGAGCCGGGTGACAAGGACGAACAGTGCGATAGTCTGCGTGGCAGTGGGATGAAGAGGACTGCGCGTGCACCATTCGCATCTTGTGAATGAAAGCGAACGGAGCGACGGCATCAGCGGGCCCAGCACTAGTGGGACATTGTTCGCATAACGCGTTCTGTCGTCAGGACCTTCGACGATGGTCAACTGTAGAGTGCCCTTCAGATATGCTCGTGTGCTGAGAAGCGGTGACTGCGCCACGCCGGTGCGTAGACAATTGAAAGCCGTGCGACTTTGTAATTGGACTCGCTCGAAAAAATGAAAACGACTGGCTGCATACCATGATCGAGCGACGCGAGTGCAGCTGCTCAGGGATGCTTGGTCATCCCAGAGGAAGTCTATGATTCTGTCTGTTGTCTCTGGAGGAAGTGGCATCAACATGGCAGCAGGGACAGCCGATAATGCCTGCAGAGGACCGCGAGCTTTTAGAGATCTAGAGCCGGCTTACTCCGTAGAAACCCACGATTGTTTGTGTCTGAGGGCACACACGTAGGCATACATGAGGAGCAAAGAGGACATAATTGCCTTTGATAATCATTCGAAGCACCTTGCACAGTTCCATTCGATGTGATGACATATTCTTTAGGGTAAGGCTTCCAAGGTCCGGCGAATTCAATGTGAGGGCCACCCACGCACTTGAAGTTGCATGTATACATACGCGCTTGGCAAATGTAGGTTGTACTCGCTCACTAGTAGTGGGTTTTGTCAGACTAGCAAAAATGGATTCGACTTGATGGAAATACACCCATATTTCGTGATGATGTTGTGGTCTCTCTTTTCCTAGATCTGTCACTCTTCTGAATGGGGATATGGAATAAGGAGCAACTTGCTCACGGCTTAAAGTCTAGAGCCAGGGACGGCAGCGGCTTCTTCAACTTGTAAACGAATATGTGATCATATGTCACAGTTGTTTGTGCGTGACAGTGGACCAACCGTGTCACACCATAGCTCGTATTATAGTCATGGCCGAGTCTGAGTCACTCCTCACACTCAAACAGCAGGAGGTATGTGTCGCCGCCTCATAAACTGTGAACATCACATCTTGGCTGACGGAGAGTTCCTACAAGAAGCGAAGATCGCGCACCACCACCTCGTCGCGTTCACCCTTACCACCTCACACATTTGTCCGCATTAATGAGCACTACGCCGTGGAGTCTCAATTCTTCGGCTGGCTTGTCACCTTCGACCAAGTTGCCGACATCGACCTTCGTATAGATCGCAGTCCCTTGACCCATAAGGACCTTCATTGGGCTCAGAAGGCTGCCTGTAGTGTTGTTCAGGGCCCGGCTCGGGCCCAAAGCCCTACTTTGTGCCGCACTTTTGGCCACCGGGCCTGGCTTCATAGTCAATCCAGGGCTGCACACTAAGCTCTGTGGCCTCTCGGAGGTCTTTTGAGGACTTGTGTTGAGCTATATGCGCCTCAGCCAAGCAGGGTTCGGCGGGCTTGGGCTTCAAAGCCCGATTGTGAACATCACTAGCTGCCTGTAGAGGCGCACTTGCCCTCAAGCTGGAGCAGTTGACCGACATCGAGGCCATTAGAGTCAGGTGTGCGTATGCAGACTACGACGTGGACCCGGCACTCAAGGATAGCGTCTTTGATGCCGTCTTGGTGATATCGTGCTACGAGCGAGGTGTCCGTTCGCCTCCCACAAGGGCACAATATGACGAACTGCTCTCGATATTGAAGTTCTTTGAAATTGAAGAGGCGAGTGGACGGTGGTTTATTGAGAGGAGCGTGGGTCTCGCCGTCAAGAAGAAATATGGCATTAAATAGTTGTGACACTTCTATTTACAAGCTTGTTGTCTGGAGCGTACGTTGGCGACATTGCAATCGTTTCGCAAAGCTCTGACATACACAACTCTGTTCGCGTGGGTTCTCTGCATTCGCATATACATTGTGTCAAGACTGAGAATGAACCATACAGCGCATGGAATTCCGAGGATGAAAGCGCGATATTAAGTATGGTACCTACCAGCTGCGTTACCTACTATTCTGATATGTGAGTCAACGCGAGAGACATTCCAGAGAGGGAATCAACGCTTCTTGTAGCGCCCTCCACGACTGCAGTGACCCTATCGTCAGACAGACAGACATTACAAACTACGGCATAGCACGCACCTTGCTTCGGCCTCGATCCTTGCCCATTTCCGCTCCTTGATCGCACTGGTCTCCTGCGTATCAGGGAATCCAATCTCCCAGTAGCTTGGAGGCGTCAGCGGACGCTCCCACTGCTGCCGATGCCTCGAATCTCTTGCCGATGCCTGGCAATGGCTTGCTCCTGTTCCTCCTCGTCCGCATCAATGCCCAGGTCGACGGAGGTGAGGTGCTCTGAAGACAGCGCCTTGCCTTTACCCTTGCCAGATGGACTAGCCCCAGCGTCTATATGTCTGTTTCTGCAATCGCGTCCAGACCCCTGCGGGAAGGCATCCAGTATTTCCAACAAGCAACTTGTATTTATAGCACATCGTACCGTGCAATCAATCAAACCGGCATAAGATCGGTATAAAACTATTGACGAGAGACAAGGGCGACGCATGTACAGTAAAAAGATCTCAGTCGTATTGTTATATAAGGCGACGGTCTCAATACATCGCTCTCGCCTTGCGGCTAATCTCGGCCAGCTATTGTTTTCAGATCACGTTCCAGACGGCGCCATTGACTGGAAGCAAGTGACGCAGATTTCACGTCAATGATGAGCTGTGATGTCTCCGCTTCCACAAATAAATGTAACGAAGATTGGCCGGTTTGAATCTCCTGCAAATTGTCCTCCACTTGCAAGATCTTCGCTGAAAGCTCCTCGAGAAAGTGGCGTAGGTTACTCAGCTGCTGTGTTTCTTCAATGTTCCCTGATGATATCACCCTCATAAATCGCGCTACAGGAAAACAAGAAGCAGACGCACCAGTGTCATATGCGTCATATCTCTTGACGATTTCGGCAACGTCCGAAGGAGGCAAGGGACTGCCTCGGAGGTTTCTCAAGGCCTTCTTAATAGTCGTAAATATGCTCTTGACTGCTCGGAGGACATTTGGGATCCAGCGGCATATCCTGCCCCACCAGGACACGTGTTGTTTGCTGTTTCGTCGTTGAATGTCCTCGATCACCTGTGATAGATTCTGCAGTCTGTCTCGTAAGCACTGCATCTTCGTGCAAAGTGCCGCTGAACTTTGACAAATTCCCTCCCCGGTAGATGTGATGTCATCGTTGCGCCCCAAGACGCCTGTCCTCTTTGCCTCCTCCAGGCGTGCGGCCATCATTCCAGCCAACTTGCTGTGTTCTTCTATAATCCGACGGGAATTCCTCGATGCTTCGTCGGACAACAACCGCACCTGGTTAACGGCGTCTAGCAGCGGACGTGTTGTACCATCCTGCGGTAACCTGCAGGTACTATGAATGAATGTGGGTTTGTTCGTCATCGTGAGACGTACTTACGCCCCAATTTCTTCGCTCCAACTTCCGAAGAGCTCGCTGCACGCTAAAAGTTCTCGAAAAGTATGCTCGGCGATGAGCCTGATAGCTTGTCTTGGGCGTACTCCATCACTCGAAACGAGCTGCTCGGATGTATTATGAGAGGAAATTGAGTTGTGTCCACTCGGCCCATGGTCCAAAGACTCGTGACAAGAACACTGAGTGCCGTGAGTTGACTCTTGGCGCTTCCGCCTAGTCGAGACACGACGGTGTGCGTGCTGTCTGTCAACTTTGCTGCGTTTGCGCGTGGAATTATTGGGCCCATGGCTTGTGGAAGTATAGCTTCGAGGTCATACGGTGAAATATTGTAAATGCTTGGCAGAAGGTGGAGAACTCACGAACGACTGTCAAAGTTTATACTCGACGTGCTGAGTGTCTGCTGGCTGCTATTAGCGGACCCATAAACCGACTCGCTGTCTGAGTCATCCCCTGGGTCAGCGTCCTTCAAGTTGGCAGCGGCTGCAATCGCCGTAAGTCTCTTTCGTATGCGATTGTAGTATCGCGACATTACCATCTCGCCTGTCGGATTTGTCAGCGTGAGGAGCTTTGGCGTGCTGTCTTGAAGTCCCGCCTTGCTTCTGCTTTGGATCTATGGCAGCACAATTAACCATGTTCTTATGAAAACTGAAGCTAAATTCTCACAATTGGGCGTGCCTCTGTCATAGCGAGTAGTTGCAGAGGACTGCTGCGACTGTGTAGCACCAAGAGTGGCCCGAGCCATGGTACGTCATGCAATTGTGTTTGGAAACGCTGCAAGAATAGCGGCGATCTGCAAGTCGAGTCTAGTGTTTTATGTATCGCTAAAGAATGGTGGCAGGCGTGACCTGTGGAGTATCTGCTCACGTCTAGTCGCCCCAAGGAACTCAGGACCCGCAATCAGTAGCACATAGAAGTCAAAATATATACAACGCACTGTGACCTCGTGCTGATACACACGATAGCCTTGATGATTCAGCTCTGCATCCTGCCGTTCTCTAGCGACCAGAACATCATCCATTTTCACAACGCTCCTCCAGAATAGGCTTCATAAGGCTCGTCTTCGATGAAGAGTTTGTGAAGCTCCAGTGCCGCGCACCGGCCCTATAGCAATGAAGTGAAAGCGGCGCGTTGGGCCTGCTATTCCAAGTCACTCAAGGTGCAAGGGTCGGCAGGGAAGACTCAGAGTCCGGATCTTCCTCGAACATTTATCCAATCAGGAGGCTTGAGATCTGCCAATGCGAGCTGACGAGGAGGCACCTCAACTAACGCTCTCCTGCCCCTCAAGCTGATCGTTTTCAATGGACAACCCTCGTCGAAGACAATTCCGCGGCAGCTTTGGGTGCACTAGCCATTTGGGTCCGACACAACGAACGGATGTCGTCAAGCCCTAGGTCCTGCTATGCCGAATCACCAAAATCAGTGACCGGGGTACTCGTGCGCACCTTCGTCTCGTCTCGTGCGGCACTATATGAGCTCTAGCTGCAATATCAAAACTTATTAAGTCTTATTGACAATTGAGAAAGACATTGCTTTCAAATTATGAACGCGGTTCTGAGGGTAACATGGTCAGTGATAGCGTTGGGCGAGCATGAGGAAGAGCATGAGCTTACGGGCACCCGCACGCCGCATATCATAGCAGGGCACCTCGGCGCAGCGGCATGCTTGGTTTGAAGGAGCCACCGGCAAGCCTTCATGTCCGCTGGTAGATCCCCGGAAAAATAGAATCAAGACAGAGTTTCGGACCTAGCTAGACGATGAGCGATTTGGTCAGAGCAGCCCGACACATCATCTAATTGTCCAAAGGCAAGATGAGCCGCAATGATGTAAGGATGCTGCTATTGTTAGTCATTGACAACGACGATGCTAGATTTAGTAAGGGAACATAGTCAAAACGCGACGGATAGGGTCTTGCATGACTCGCAGCCACGAGACACACGAGAAAACGACGATTATCTGCTGCCCGATCTGAATGAGTGTTGTAGGCACTGAGTGTTCAAGACGGTGGGTAGAGTGATCTCGAAAGTCAGTCGACGCGAGAGTTGGTAAAGGTATTGCGTCACGTCACCAAGGATACGTATTGGAGTCTCTCTCCCTGCGTTTGTTAGTATAGACCTATGCAGGACACAGACTGGCTTACGAGAGTATCCTGCACCAGAACATCGGCGAAGGCAATGTCATGATCGCACCGGAAGGGGCGCTATTCAAGAAATATACAGCCGATTTCGATATCCTTTTCAACTGGAATGAGTTCCCGGCAGTAATTTATCTGGAGATCAGCATCGAAAGCTGGAAGAAGTACGCTCGCATGATGTAGGCGCTACGATATGACTTGGAATCGAGAAGCAATGTGTCCGGCGAAGACTTGATAGACGAGACAGCTAGGGATAGAAGCGTATCTTTCCTCATGGCTGATTGCGATGACATGCACGTCGACTGCGCTGGAAAGGGGAAAGGTCAGATACATTGAACCTACCGATAATTTTGACCAGTTGTGTATCCCCTTGAAGAACCTACCTATTTTGGTACCGGGTAATCAGCCTGTACCTGGAAAATTTCTGGCGACCGGAGAGGTGTACGGTACATACGCGAAGCTGTATTGACCAAGTCCGATGAAGCCCTGGCCAGCACAGATGGCCAGAGAACGAGCTCGCAATATCGTATCCCGAAGCCGCAGCTCAACCACTCGAGACTCCTCGCCTCATCGTTAGGGACGAGACAGTCATTTCGAGCATGCATTGCGCAGAGAGGCACACCCAGTCGTGACCGACACGACGTCATCCCGTGTTCGCGGTGCCCCCAGCCCGTCTCGAGACAAGCCGCCACTAGGGCGGCAGCTTCCAGCGGTCGATCTGCATACTCGACGCTCGCCCGCTAAATGAGGCTGAAGGAGTGATGAGGCCAGATAGGTGGAGTCGTAAACGGGCACGCAGCGACAAAGAGGTTCTACCTACGGTCGCGAAACGAGGAGGGACGGAGAGCTCGCCGAGCCCCGTGAGTGGGCACCCACCACTCGACGACTCGACGACCGCGAAGAAGCCACGATACCAAGCAGGCCAGTTATCGAACGCGCACAGTATGACGACGAGAAGGAGGTCTCAAATCGAGCGAAGACCAGACGTACCCTCAATGTCGACGCCAAAGTGATAAACACAATTGGACTCGACTATGTTGCTGGTAACAGCACCTCTCGCGGACACAAGTCTATAAACTCGCGTCCTGCCGAGTAGAGCCTGTAACTGTTAACGCTAGAGATTCGCGTTCTTTACTCTGTATTTTTATTTCGTATTTTCAAAGACTTTGATTCGTACATTTGTTATTGACTATGTTCTGCATTCCCAGTGAGCAGGTCAGAGACCCCAGGAGCAACGCGATCGTAATCCTACCTGGAACTGGGCTCTAGCATCCCCACCATTCGCTAAGTTGTTCGGCTGCCCGGGTATGCTGCCCGACACTGAGACTCCAGTGCTCACATGATTTGAGAAAGGTTTGTTCTCCCGTAAGACTCGTTCGACACTGTAGGCATCCAGTCATCCGAATGACGCCTCATCCGCGCATTAGCCGAGGCATAAAGGTAGACACACTCTATCCAGGTGTCTCGACGAGAGTCCAATGCATCTCATATCACATACCCGACCACTGGTGCCCCGCAAACCCGCTCTGTTGTCCCTGCCAGCCTGCGAACGGATTTCCACCGGTGAATGCTTGTGGCGGCGGCGTCGCCTGAGGCTGCCCGAACGGCGTGTGCACCTGCGCCTGCTGCTGTAGCAGAAACGGGTTCGTGCCCGTCGGCATTTGCATTTGCATATGTGTATGCGGTAGCGCCTGTGTCTGAAACATGGGCGACGGCGACGGCTGGGGCTGGAACGACGCTTGCTGGCCAAATGGTGAAGGCTGGAGTTGCTGCTGGAGTTGCTGCTGCTGGAGATGTTGTTGTTGGAATTGTTGTTGTTGGAATTGTTGTTGCTGAAATTGCTGCTGCTGAAACTGCTGCTGCTGGTGTTGCTGATGTTGCTGCTGCTGGAAAGAGTTCGTGGTGAACGGTGCCAAAGATGGCTGTTGGGGTTGCATATTATACGATGAGCCCATGTAGCCCACCCCCGGCCCGCCACCGATGCTACCTCCTGTTCCTGTTGGATGGGACTGCGCCGCGAATGGATTGGAGCTCGGCATTGTGTTCGTCTGTGGCATGCCCATAGGCGCGAAGCCGAGGCCGGTGGGGGCAGTGGCAAATGGTGAGTGTGAGATGCTGGAGTTGGTGCCCACGCTGGTACCAGAGAGATTTAGACCGGTATTGAGACTCATGCTACGCCCCACGCCGCCAGGCGAAGATCCCGTCGTCTGATTCGTTGCTAATGAAGAGGGGAAGGGAGAGCTCGGGCTTGCCGAGAGGCTACTATATGGATTCATAGTTGGAGAGAGGTGAGTGCCTGCTGGATTAGCTGAGATCTGGATGGGCTGAGAAGTCGACGCGGAGGGAAGCGAGGACGTGTATTGAAGCGGTAGACTGGAGGTATTGGTGGATGGCGACTGTAGAGACACTAGGTTGTTCCATGTATTGTTGGTAGGTGCCAGTTGTGGCTGCGCCTGTGCGGCGAACGGCTGTTGTGGTTGTGTATATAGTGTCGAGCTCGGTACCGGCTGAGAGGCCGACCTGAACTGTGACTGCGATCCCGACACAGAGGGACTGACGGCGCTGGCAGGGGATGGCGTTGTTGAGGACGGTACCTTCGGTGGAACGGGCGGCGGTATGTTTGGGGTCGACTCCACTGGCGGGGGGTTCTGCACAGGCGCGGTTTGCGCTCGCGCGGGTGGGGTTGTGGACAAGAGCTTGCTGGAGGCTGATCGCGACGGGCCCATTATAGCTGCGACTTGTGCAGATCGGCTGATGAACGATTTGAACTCGTACTTCGCTGCAATTGGGGTCAGCAGAGCAACATATATCAGACAGCGTCTGGTATATTAGAATGTGCACGCACAGCGAATGTACTTTTCTAGGTCACTGTCTCTCTCCGAGTCAATCATGTTAGTTGGCGGCGGGTGACGCGTTTCATCAGGGTTGTAGTGAGCATTTGACTTGACGTTTCCAGTGTTTCTCATCACCTATCATATGATAGGTCATCAAGGAGCACTGATCTAGTTATGCAAACGCACCTCGACTTGCTCCTTCGCCCAAGTATCCATGGTCAAGCTCTTCCTACAGGTTCATGCATTAGATTCTAGCAGCCGAACAGCGTACATGCAACGCACACTTTGGATATGTGCGTGCCCATCTTACGATGGATACTTGCACAGTTCATGCTACAGCCAATACCGTCAGCTCGCTACCACTGTCCGTATGAAAAAGGGTTCTGCGACATACCAGATGAAGATGCCGAGATTATGAGATGCCCACCGAGGATTCCGCGCCTTGCAGTCCGCGCAAACATCTGCAAACCACACTAGGGATGAGTAGGTGAACTTACATGTTCACCGGGACTGCTCGCCGTTTCCCGGTTGGTTCACGAGCTCGAGAAGGGCTCGCTGGCTGCGTTCTGCAGTGATCTTGTTTACATGCGACATCCAAGCGTACTCAACGAGTTTGAAGTCAGGTCGAAAGCTCGGCTCACAGGCGGTGGCAGTGGTAGTGGTAGTAGTCGCGAGAGCGCTTGGCGCCTTCTAGTTTTCTCTCGCTGCCAGCTTGTCTCCTGCGAGCATTGCCTGCAGCGCGTTCAAATTGTTCCCGCAGATTTCTCTGCTTTGCGAACGCATTTATACATCATTTTCCCCCTGAGCCTCATCTTGTCGATCTGCGAGACGTCGATGGAGGCCCAAGCCGAAGCCTCTTCTGAGATCCCACTTCGGCAATTCATGGCCTATGATTTCGACCACGACAGTGTTTATCAAGTGCGTATGCAGCGCAAGGACTGTGCATTGAACACTTACCAGATGGGATCTGCAAGCAAGGTCTATCTGGGATCCTACAGAGCGATGCACTAGATGGAAAGTCAAGAGAGGAACGGGCGGACATCGTGCTCCGCTCTCAGGTGTTCTACTTCAATCGGTACGCTCGCTTTCTCATAGGAATGTGAGTTTGTTGCTCATCGACCGCTGCAGCTTGACCGGACATTCTATCACCGCAGAAGATGTACTACAGACCCAGGCCATGCCGGCGGCGAACGGCACGTCCGCAGCACTGCATACATTGGACCCTGTGGTGGGTTCTACGGCATCATCCACGAATGCGAATGCTACGGGAGATGACCGCGAGATGCGGATATTGAGCTTCGCGGAACTCAAGACTCTGATCGAGCAAGGGAGAACGGACGAGATTCCCAATAACCGGACCATCTCTAACGAGCTCAATGTAAGCATTATCAGATTTCAGACGTGCATAAGTGATGTTTGTTGACCGCCAATGTCTCAAAGCAATCAGCGCCGAGTGAAACGAGAGCAGCTGTGCGCAAGAAGCCTTGGGAAACTGCTCAGACATCTGGTACAACTATCTGACACTGAGGTATTGAATTTGTAAATTGAGAGTGCGACGCTTGCGCTATGGACCGTTTATTACCTTTGGTGTAAGATACGGCTACTGTCGGATCAGTCTGGGGGTAACTGCCTATCGTCGTTGAGTGTGATCTATCTGGCGTAAGCCAGGTTGCTTTCGGCAAGTATTTTAGTGAGTGTTCAGCGTGTTCGGAACCCAATGTTGACAGAATTTCATTGCCATAGATGTATCGTAGCGCACGAGCAGACTAACGCAAGCACACACAGCGGTCGAGCGTGTGATACGATAGTTTGAAGCATACATGAGCCCCCACATTCTTTGGCACGACACTGGCATGCGTAGGGTATCAAAGATTGCCCATATACAGCTTGATGTCCAATTACCCCTCATCAAGACAACTCGCGCCTCATTACTTCCGATTACCTGCGACAGAGAATCTCCACGCCCACTACACAGCACGCACGTTCCATTCATAGTCAAAGTTGGGGCTGTCGGAGACCTCCGTGGCAAGCAATACCTCTATACTAACCTATAGATGTGCGTCATCGTTGGCATCTTGTTAGTGTCCCTAGCGAAGGTTACTGGAAAGGCCATCACTGTTGCCTTTAACTCCTGGTTCTGTCCCTGACAGGGAAATTTAGGGGATCGCCCTTCGTATGGGGAGCGAATTGTTCAGCTATGAGTGCTCTCGAGGCTGTGAGGTCAGCCCTAGAGACCACGGTCGGCTGCTCGCCTTTGAAGACATGCTACCCACTCGAGGACTACCGTGATGCTCTCATGAGCGCAGTCTCATGCACTTACCCTAACACTGCCAAGCCATCTAAGTATGCACTCCAGGGGCCTGCAAAGGTCAGTATTCATAGACGCAAGGAAGGAAATCCAATAATACAGTATCTACATAACATCTAGACATTCAGCCTTTCATAAGAAGTTGCCCACATCTGAGCGGATTCCTTGCTCGTTTTCTCGATTTTAGGTGAGTCGTCCGTTTGTGGACGTGTAGTCTCGCAGCCCGTGTCGTCCTCATTGCCACGAGCCCCCTTGTTGTTTGGTCCACTCGGCATCGTCGATAACACAAGAGCGTCGAATATGCACATTACCTACTATCCTTCACCAAAGACAACGGTTCGCCTCAAAGCAAGCACCGCTCACTCCTCGCGTTATTTGTCCCCATGCTGTTCTTCATGTAGTGCTCAGGTCACCGCTGCACTCCTCGGATCGATGATCGACTGACTGATCAAACAAGGAAAATTCCAATATCAAGGGCGTCCATTCCATCGGCTTCGGTCTGACCATAATCTGCATTCGTGGATCATCCAGATGTTCTGCGCAAGCTCACTCAACTGAGCACGACATGTCACATTCCAGTAAGATCAGGGAAAACATCGCTGAGGACTTTAACCAAGAGTAGCGTGAAAGTGGACTTGCCACACAATTTCGCCGAAGAATGCCACTACAGTATTGAACGGAGTAATGAAAGTATAGCAAAGGCCATCCACAGGAGTATACATGAGTCACTTTGGAGAGTTTGAGTTGAGTCGGCCAGAAAATTATTATTATCTCCCTGGTTAGCATAGGTCGCCTCAGCGTGTAATAAAGCAGCAGTCAGTGAACAAGTTGGATGTATGACAATTTGAGGAACAGCCCCGGTCAGTCAGTGAGAGACAAGAGACAGCAATAGACGCGTCTGCCCGTTCTAGTGAAGTCACGACCCTTGTGGGCGCCTCCGTTCTTGACCTCCTCCTTATCCCCTGCTGCAAGAACTAGCACTCTAGGCTCATATCTGCTACTATGCAGGACGGGCGAGCACCTCGGTAAGCCCCTTAGTTGCTGCTAACGGAAGACAATGATTTGAGCATTGTTGAAGAATCAAAAATCGTGCACCTGCGGCGATCCAGGTGTGTAAAACGCACCTTCAGCCGGGCTTCAATAATACTAACAGTGGTACAGGTCACCGCAGAGCAACTGCTGCGAGATGTAAGTATCCAATCCTATGCGCATCATCTGACTTCTGACAGCTAGTTTGCAGGCCCAGGAACGTCAGGAGTCCCAGTTTCGTGCCCCGAAGCAACGGGTTGAAGACTTTGAAGAACTCCACGAGTATCGCGGGCGGAAACGGGAGGAATTTGAGAAGCGTATACGACAGACGAGGAGTAATATGTGAGCGCTGCGCTCTCAATTGTGGTGTCAATCTCATTGCTCCGTCCGTAGCAAAGAGTGGCTCCAGTATGCGAATTGGGAGGTACGTAGTCGTCTCTTGACCACTTATGGCCTCATGTCCCAACACCACAACAGGCTAGCCAAGGGGAATATGCTCGCTCGCGGTCGGTCTTCGAGCGTGCTCTGGACGTTGACCCGCGGAGCGTGCAGCTATGGCTGAGCTACACTGAGATGGAACTCAAGGGCCGCAATGTCCAGCACGCACGCAACCTGTTTGACCGCGCGGTGACGCTACTTCCGCGCGTCGACCAGCTGTGGTATAAGTACGTCTACCTGGAGGAGCTGCTCCAGAACGTGCCAGGCGCGCGGCAGGTGTTCGAGCGGTGGATGCAGTGGGAGCCGGAAGACAAGGCGTGGCAGGCATACATCAAGATGGAGATGCGGTATAACGAACTTGACCGTGCAAGTGCGATATACGAGCGGTGGATCGCTGTACGACCTGAACCGAGAAACTGGGTGAAGTGGGCGAAGTATGAGGAGGAGCGCACGCGGCTGGACAAGGCGCGGGAGGTCTTCCAGACAGCGTTGGAGTTCTTTGGGGACGGCGAGGAGGAGGTAGAGAAGGCACAGGCGGTGTTTGGTGCGTTCGCCAAGATGGAGACCCGCTTAAAGGAATACGAGCGTGCGCGGGTTATTTACAAGGTGCGTCCTTTACTTGTGCATGTGCCACAACTCAGCTCACGACACGCAGTTCGCCTTGTCTCGCATACCGCGGTCAAAATCAGCGAACCTATACGCCTCATACACCAAGTTCGAGAAGCAATTCGGCACACGTTCCACCCTTGAGTCTACTGTACTTGGCAAGCGGCGCATCCAATATGAGGACGAACTTACACAAGACGGACACAACTACGACGCCTGGTTCGACTACTCGCGCTTAGAGGAAGGCGCGCTACGAGATATTCAAGATGAAGGCGCGACGCCTGAAGAGATCGAGGCTGCAATAGGGCGGGTGCGGGAGGTCTATGAGCGCGCCGTCGCACATGTCCCGCCTGGTGGGCAGAAACGCCACTGGCGGCGGTACATCTTCTTGTGGCTAAATTATGCGTTATTCGAGGAGATTGAAACTAAGGTGTGTCGCCTTGCTTCTCAAATACCACCAAGTGCTCATGACGTGCTGCAGGACTATGATCGCGCACGGCAGGTGTATCAGACTGCTATCCGGGTCGTACCACATAAGCAGTTCACATTTGCCAAGCTGTGGCTTATGTTTGCGAAGTTTGAGCTACGTAGATTCGATCTACCTGCAGCGCGGAAGATCCTGGGAGTCGCCATCGGCATGTGCCCCAAGGAAGCGCTGTTCAAAGGGTATATCCAGCTGGAGTTAGATGTAAGTTCATCTATCAAATAGCATCCGGTTGGGTTGCTCAAGCGCTCCTTTAGCTGCGCGAGTTTGACCGTGTTCGGACGCTCTACGAGAAGTACATTGAGGTAAGTGCTGGTCTGGCCCGTGTTGGCGGCCTCTTGACACTATTGACAGTTCGACCCGAGCAACTCGTCCGCTTGGGTCAAGTACGCGGAGCTCGAGGCGCAGCTGGAGGACTTCGAACGTACCCGCGCGATCTTCGAGCTCGGCACGACACAGCAGCCGCTCGCGATGCCCGAGGTGCTCTGGAAGGCGTACATCGACTTCGAGACAGAAGAGGGCAGCCGCGAGGGCACCCGCACGCTGTACGAACGTCTCATCGCCCTCAGCGGACATTGGAAGGTGTGGATCTCGTATGCCGAGTTCGAGGCCGGCGAAATTCCCCTCGCGCGTGCGCTCCGAGAGGAGAAAGAGGACGAGGACGAGGAGGTGGAGATGGTCCCGGGCGACGTGGAGCGCGCAAGACAGGTGTTTGAGCGCGGCTACAACGATCTCCGCCGACAAGGGCTGAAGAACGAGGTATGTCGATGGCAGAATGAATCTGGGTATCTGTTGGCTGACCGCCTACGTCTCGCCAGCGTGCTGCGCTTCTGGAAGTCTGGAAGGCGTTCGAGGAGAAGAATGGCTCGTCCGACGACATTCAGAAGGTGCAGGGTAAGATGCCTCTCGTCAGCCGTCGTCGCGTCATGGAGGGCAATGAAGCAGGTACGCTATGCCATGTCCCACATCACCAGGTCTTCTGATACTGATGTATCTCTCAAGTACTCGACTGGGACATGGTGTTCCCAGATGACGAGAAGGAGTCCAACCCGACGTCATTCCAATTCCTCCAGATGGCTCATGCGTGGAAGAAGGCGCAGGCCGCGAAAGCCAAAGAAAACCCACCGGAGGCGACCTCTCAGCGCGCCGCGGAAAAGCAAAAGGCTGCACCGGGCAGTGCAGATCGCGAGTCGCCCGAAGCACGCGACCGAGAGCAGGATGCCACTAGCGATGTGGCGAGTTCACACGGCGGCGACTGATCGACGATGCTGTATTTTGTTTGTTACTTTGTATTATTGCGAGGAAAATGCCTGCAGGTGCATGCATGCCGCCACCTTCACACGTGAGGACCATGAAGTGTATACCAGGTACCCCGGCATGAAGAGTCTTACAGCGTCAAGCTAGAGGTTTCCAGTCCGGTCTTCAAGCGCATGTCGGACACCAGACAGTAGTATACACTCCGAGTTCATTTGTAGTACAACAGCATAACGATACATCCAGTTGCTTAGGGATTCACAGCGAAGCGTCGACTCCCTCCTCCCCAGTACTCAAGAATTGATTACGCAACGCCCATTATCCCGCCCATGCGCCCATGCGCCCGTGTCGCCGGTCATTCGCGAAGCTTCAGCCCCGCCGCGCCGGTCGCGCGCCCGGCCCTCTCCAGACTGCCGTCCACGAGCTCATACGCGGGGCGGTAGCGCGGCTCGCAGCTGCACCCGTCCGCAATGCACTGCGCGTGCGTGTCGCCGCCCGTGAGCCACTCGAGGCGGTCGGGCAGCGCAGGGAACCCCGTCGCGTCCGCGTGGCACGCGAAGTTGGGGTCCCCGCGGATGAGCTCGAGGTTGTCGGGGAGCGGGTCGCAGCCCGTCGCGTCCGCGACGCACACGCTGCGCGGGTCGGTCGGGATGACCTCGAAGTTGTCCGGGAGCGACTGGAGGGAGCCGTCCGTGAGGGATAGCGGCGTCGGCGATGATGAGGACGCGTGTGGCTTGATGTTGTCGAGGTCTATCAGTGAGGACGTGGAAAGGGCGTTGGCTATGAGGTGTCCCGACAGACCGACGTCGAGTCTGGATGACACTGCTTGGTTCGCGGTGCACTTCCCGCAACATGGCTGCACGAGGAGCGCTGGGTTGCGGAACGTGTTATATGTCGATCCTAGGGATGTATACCTGCACGAAAGATTTAGGGCGCGGATCGCCTGGTGACGAAGGTGCGTACCCGTCATCATACAGGCTGCAATATGGCACCTTGAATTTCCTGAGATACTCCCAGACCGCCGAATACGACCAATTGATGATAGGGTTTATTCGCTCGAAGGCTGGCCAACCGGGATCCGTTGGATTCCGGAATGTCAGCGCAGCTGGAACAGGTATTTAGGTGCTAACAATTCGAGACATTTGAAGCGTGCACATACCTCCATGCGGATCTCCCCTTCTTGTTCCAATGAGAATGGCATCTACATGAGAAAAACGTGCCTTGTATATTTCCAACGCTTGTTTCATGCCCTCGCCCCCCTTCGCCTTCATCCGCGGCCCTACGTACCCTCTACTGTTGCCATTCGGTGTCGATGGTGACGGTGTCGCGGGCGCGGTTACAGTCTCTACAGGCTGTTCTGGTTCTGGCAGGGGACAGTGGAAGAGGTCGAGGCTGTATGCCTTGGCGGCTTCGTCTATGAAAGCCTCGAGTTGGGGAAACGGTGAAGGGACCGGAATGCACACGGCAGGAATTGGTCTTGAGGTGGCTCCTCGGCGACCGAGAGACGCGGCGAATAGGTGGAGGAGCACAGTGCCTGCGGGGTGAACATGATCAACAGGAAGCAGAGTGCGAACGGGAGGGTACTCGCAGTCCTTGCCCCCGTTGAAGCTGAGCGAGACATGCTCTATTCTTCACAGGGTGTCACGCTTCTGCACGCAACCGATCCGGAGCGACCTGCACTCACCCGAACGTGTCGAGAGCTTCGTCAATGGCCTGCAGCGCTTCCCTGACCAGCGGCGCAAGCGATTCATTCGACGCTGCCAGCCCGTAGACCTGCTGCGAGATTTCCTGATAGTTGACCGGGGCCATGATGCGTGATTCCGGGGAGTAGGAGTGAAATGGAGAGTAGTGTGGGAGCAATTGCGAGATGGTTCTCAGTCCCTTGTGAGCAAGACTGAAGAACATCGGCGTAAACAGCTCAACCACAAGCGTTGAAGTCGCCGAACGCTTTTCCCGTATATAGGAGGGTGCGGTGAATATACTGACCCTTATTACTAGACGGACCGATTACACGACCCGTCGTAGAATCAGTTGTGGAAGAGCGCTGAAGAAACTGCTGCTGGCGGATCGTCATTGTTACGTAATGATACTGGGCATTTATTTCGCTTGCCTTCGCTTCTCTTCATTGTATACCTATGGCCCGTCGTCCACGATGCTTGACGAGTAGAATGCGATGAGAAAAGAAACACGAGTTGGACGACGCTCAAATTGTAATTCCGTGTTGCAAGAAACAAGATGACGTTCGGGATTGAATGGGGAACTCATACTGCTTGCGTGAAGGTTGGTTCATGGGCATATAGGGCCCATATCTACTACCAAGTGAAGGAATACGACACGGTTCTGAGAGAGCGAGAAAGTATGGAAGAAATCCACAAAATACAACTACTAAAAAAACAGATGCCCCTTCCCTGGCACAAACTTCAAGCAAGATGTGAAAGAACTAATTTAGCTCGTGCATAGAGTTAGTGCCTCAGAGTGAGCGAGTACTGCTGTCAAGTTTAACTCGTAGGAAAAGGTCAGCCACCATGTGCGGAGGTCATCATTATGATTTGACAAATGGGCGCAAGCCCGAGTTTTTTTGTTGTTGTTGAGGGACACAACGACCGAAGGCAACTGACAAGGTCAGCCCGCGACGGTACGGTCGAATAGCACGTGCAGAGGCCAGTGGCCTGCATTGGAGTACGGCTAACCTCCACGAAGAAATGCATTTACGCAGACCCATTGCCGGATTAGGCGGGTACTGTGGGACTCCGCTGTCCAAGGACTACCCACTAAAACTCCGTGGTGACTTGTGCAGGATCCGAACCTGCGAGCGAGCGGGCCCACGTGTTGGGCCTTACCGAGGTGACTTAGATAACCAAGCCGGGATTGATGGCATGTGCCACCGATGCAGTCGAACGGGTAGCGTACCAATGCTGACCAGTAATCGCTCTCATCACGGACCACAATGTGTCACGCGCGAGCATGCACACCACCGACTGCACTTCGCAAGGTCTGTATACTCATCGACCATGTTTAGTGACACTATGTACTCGGTCTCCAACACGGTATGCGAGAACTAACAATTCACTGACGTCAGGTCGCGACGGCGGCGATGAATCAGTCATTGAACAAACAGTAACGAAAATGGGTAGAAACGAGCTCTGAAGAGCTTTGACCGTCGACTGAATGCGCGGCGTCTGGGCCTATCGGCGGGACCAATGTCATGGTAGATCTACACACTCTGTCGTTGACTTCAAATGTCTCACTCAAACGTCGCTCTGCCAGGCCGCACGGCGACTGTACGAGACCCTGGGCAACACCTTACACTTGGACAGGTCGTTGAGCTTAGTTGAGCTCAATCGGCGCTTTCTTGAGGGCTATCTGCACTTCAGAGACGAGTTGAAGGTGCGGAAACTCCGTGCAGATGTGCTGTGGTACAATCGACGGCTGCAAGACCTGGGCCTGCGCGACCATCAGGTGCCGCACGCGCACAAGGCGAGCTGGAAGCTGGCTGGCCTGTTCGTGTACCGCGTCGGGCTACTACTCGTGTGGGCGGGATTCGCGCTACCGGCTGTTGTTCTCAACGCGCCCTTTTTTTTATTACTGCTAAAATCATCTCGCGCAGAAAGGCCGCAGGTGCGCGAATTCAACAGTATGGCTGGACGGTAGGGACTCACATATGCAACCCATAGCGGCGCTCGCTGGATCACCCGTCAAAGTCGCTGCGCGCGACGTGGTCGCAACGTGGAAAATCCTGGTCGCCCTGGGTCTGACCCCCGTGTTGTACGCCTTCTATGCGTTTCTTGCGGCCGTCCTCGCCATCAGAGCGGGCGCGTCGACGCCATGGGTCGTATGGACGTCGATTGTGACCTTTTTCACACTGCCTTGTATTGCGTACGCCGCACACAAATTCGGTGAAGCCGGAATGGGTGTGTTGAAGTGGGTGCCGTATGACTGGCAGATTACGTCCACATCGCCTGACATGCGCGCCGCAGGTCATTGCAGCCTTTGTTTACCACGCTCATACCTGGACAGTCGCGTGTGCTCGACGAGGTGAAGGCAATGCGTATCGAAGTATCAAATGAACTTGCCGATGTCGTGCGCGAGTCCGGACCCAAGCTGTGGGATGACTTTGACATGGCAAGTGATATTCTCACATCATTCTGATACGCAAGACTGATACTCACGACAGGATCGAATTCCGGTTCCGTCTGCTGGTGCTCCGCCTTCCTCTGGCACACCCGGCCTGTGGCGGCGGAAAAGCAGCACAGGCGGCGTCGATGCGCAAGGCAGCTTGCTTCATAGGTTCAAGTAGTAATGCACTCTCAGCGCTCGTTCTGTCAGACGTGGCTTGATGAGCGGCTCTTCGGCTGGAGCCGCAGCACAGCGCGTGGGACAAGTGCGTGGGCGGGCACGCCGAGCACAGAGATCAGCCGCGCATCTTCTCCTGCGCCATCCGAGGACGAGGTGAGCGATAACGACAACGTTCTCGGCTACCTCAAAGCCCGTAAGCCTGCTGGGCGATCGCGCTCGCGCAGCCACCAGAACTCGTGCGCGGACTTGCAGAAGTTGCGGGAGGACGATGGTTGTGCAAGGGCACTTGCTTCGTCTGATGAACAAGCGGTGGACTCTGATGATGGGGTGCAGATTCGAAGACGGCGTGAGAGGAGTCTCGGCGACGGAGCCTGAGTAATCAAAATCATTTTCAAAGTCGGCACGGAAGATTGAACGTTGAGCGCCCGTCGTGACCCGGTGTAATTCGTGTCCCGAGTCAAGATGAGAGTCGCCTCATTTTCTATCCTTTCTCTACCGGCCTATATACAAGTATGAGTGCGCCTGGGATCCCTTGCCAGAGCAGTATCTGCCCGAACGGCCACCCGCCTTCTCGTCTCGAATGCCCTACTTGCCACAAGTCAGTGCTCGCGTTGCCTCTCGAAGCGTTGCGTCTCCTCTGACGCGCCGCAGGCTCGGAATCAGTGGCTCGTTCTTCTGCGGGCAAGGTTGCTTCAAGGCAGGATGTAAGTCGCTGGTTATGATCACTTCTTGAGTATACATGACATAGATAACCGCCTGTAGGGGTGAAACACTACTTCCGTGCACCAGAGGCACTACAAGTACTGATCATATCATCAGAAAACGCATAAACTGATCCACGACCTTGCATCGCGTCAACCACTCCTCGAAGACCCAAATATCAATAAAAGTCAATACTATGATTCTCTGCGCATGTTTCGTCTGCTGATGTCGCGGCTCTTGCAGACGGCACATTCAACCCTTTCGGCGGCTTCAACTTCACAGGCACACTGCGCCCAGCGTACCCGCTCTCCCCAAAACGTCACGTTCCTGAGCACATCCCCCGGCCGGACTATGCAGAAGACGGTACGATCATCACCAGACTGTTCCGCGGGGTGAAACCACGATGTAAGCGAGCCATGACCATTCCTCCCCGCAGGCAACCCAATATCGGAGAGCAGACGGGCGGGCCAGCCGATAAGGATCCTGAATGCCGAGGAAATCGAGAAAATGCGGACTGTGTGCAGGGTGAGTGCGCCTGTCGTTCGTGCCTCGAACCTGCGAGCAAAGCGGGTTCTTCTCTCGCACTAGTGCAGCTGACCGCATTTACCGCCAGCTTGCACGCGAAGTTCTCGACATCGCTGCCTCACATGTCCGGCCTGGAATCACCACCGATGAGATCGATGAGATCGTGCACAACGAGACCATCAAGCGGAATGCCTACCCGTCACCGTTGAACTACAAAGGGTACCCGAAATCCGTCTGCACGTAAGTGCCACCCGTCCGGCACTGCATTTAGATGGATTCACTTTATCATACATAGGTCCATCAACGAAGTAATTTGCCATGGCATTCCGGACCAGCGTCGGCTGCAAGAAGGCGACATCATCAACATTGGTGAGGCTGCTCCACCACCGATGAAAGCCTTCACTGACCCTGCAACTCCCGCGTACAGATGTGACATTGTATTATGATGGTGCGCACGGAGCAAGTTTCCCAATCTGAGGTTGACGATACGAAATGTCGAACAGGTTTCCACGGTGATCTGAACGAGACATACCCTGTCGGCCGTATCAACGAAGACACACAAAAGCTTTTGCGCACTGCACGCCAGTCCCTTGACGAGGCTATCAAACTGTGCAAACCAGGTGCCCTTTTCCGTGACCTTGGCAAGACCATGTGCGTCTTCCACACCCCCCCCCCCCCGCATAATCGCTCTCCACGCTCACTCCATCCTGCCTCGCAGTGAGCCCATCGCACGCGCAAACAACTGTGCGGTAGTGCGAACATATTGTGGGCACGGCATCCACGAGCTGTTCCATTGCGCTCCTTTGAACGTGCCGTACTATGCCAAAAACAAGGCCGTTGGCACGATGAAACCTGGCATGGTGCGCAGGTTTTCCTCATTCTGATAACGTGCAATAACTCACTGTTTATATATTGTGCGTGTGAAGATCTTCACAATTGAGCCGGTAAGTCAACTGCGCGCACCATACATAGGGTAGCATCTCAGCGCGTATTCTTGATTCTAGATGATAAACCTGGGTCATAATTGGGACCTGGTACATTGGCCGGACGATTGGACGGCGACTACCGTCGATGGAAAACCCAGTGCACAGTTTGAGGATACCCTTCTGTACGTCCCCCGTTATGTGCCCAGGAATCTGGATTGATCCAAGTCTTATCCCATTTCTCCAGCGTCACCGAGACCGGGGTGGAGGTGCTGACTGCAGGCAAGAGACGGCCAGACTTGTACGACTAGCGACCTCTCCAGGTAATCCCGCTGTACCGAGCTGCATGATCTGCATTGTGCATAAGAGTGCAGCTACTGCTATATGTTGTACAAAACACACAAGAAGAGTTGATATTACTGGTCCTTCATTGCTAGCCCGTCCTCCACTTCGTAATTGAGCTCCTCCGTAGCCTCACAAAACTTTTCTTGCCTGTCGAGCTCACCAATTCGCTCGACGGGTATCGTGGTCTCCAAGGACGCTTTCCTAGTTCGCGATCTCCTTCGTGGTCGGAATTGCAGGCCATCTGTCTCGACCACTTCTGCACCGCTGGCAGCCGGAGGGAATGGTGCAGCACTCGAGCTCGTGTCGCTGTGCATCTTGTGCAAATTGGCGTACGATGTTCGCTGACTGCGGGGTCCTTCACGCGGCGCAGAGCTGCTCCGTCTCTCGAGGTATCAGTTGTGGAAGAGCGCTGAAAGACCGCTGCTGGCTGATGGTCGTTGTTACGTGATACTAGGTACTTATTTCACTTGCCTTTGCTCCTCTGTGTATGGACCGTCGTTTATGACGAGGTAAAATGTGATGATGCAATGAGAAAAGAAACACGAGTTGGGCGACACTATCAGATTGTAATCCCGCGTTGGGTTCAAGGACAAGGGGAAAAGCACAGGGCTTGCGTGAAGGTCTATCCAAAACATACGTGGCCCATATTCACTACTACGTAGAAGAGTGCAACATTGTTTTGAGAGAGCGGGAAAGTATGGAAGAAATCCAAAAAGGAAAATGTACCTACTACAAACGACAGGTGCCGCTTCGTCGGAGCTGAGAAGCAGGAAAAAACTACTTTGGCTCGTACATAAATTCAGTTTGTCTCCTGAGAGCAGAGTTGACAATTGCTGTGCCAGCTCCGGATATCCATATCTGACAACTTATTGCGTAGTGAACAAGTCTCAGTTCAACTCGAAGAGAAAGGTGAGCCACCAAGTCGGTATGTTATCGGAGACCATCATCGCGATCTGAGAAATTGAACTAATTTCAAGCTGCCGCTTGTTGCGCTCTTTTTTTTCTGAGACGTGAAACCCTTGTCTCGTACCCCACCGTACTCGCACCCCACCACCGCGAAAGGGGGTCTGGACGAATACGAGACAATGAAACCTAGCAGCGCTGGCATCGCGCGCCTAAGTCCCGATAAGGCCAAGCGTGAGTAGATAATGTCATTTGAGATCGCAAACCGGTCAAATCAGATAAGCTTCCTGCCCGTACCAAACCGCCCCGATGCCCGCCCCGGCACTCGTTTTGGTCCGCCCCGGTCAGTGATCCGGTCCCTCACCGCCGGAGATCCTGTCCCGCCCGCCACACAATCCTGTCATGAGTAGAGTGCACTCCTGTCCACACCTTTAAGAACAGCTCACCCCCTTCATCGAATATTATGCCTGTTGTGCCATTCAAATCCTCTAAATAAACCCTATATATTAAAATTGCTACATGTAGACTTCGCACCCTGTATCACACGTCCCATCTCGCTCGGGTGTCTCCTCGGGCGAACACCAGTGGGCCAACATGCGTGAGAACCGGCGACTGTTGCCAATTATCAGGTCTTAGAACCATTTATAGAAGTCTAAGTGGGACGCCCGTCGCAGCTACCCGCCGGGAACCTCACTAGTGGTTCAACATTATATTGGGTAATCATCAGAAATTAAAATAAACATATCGTAGCTTCATGTATACGGCTAGCAGACCCCTCAGGCATGCTTACATGACATTATCATCACTTCGAGTGCATTTCGAGCACACATTAAGCTGCAAGTTCACTGAGGCTGATTAACAAAAGACATGATACAACTTGCTGGGTGCATTTTTATTAGGCTCTGTTAAGTCTCCCAAGTTAGTGGTTGGATGTTCGAAACGATCCACGGCGAGGGAGGGCTGTTTCTAATTGTGTGGACCAGGGTGCAACCTTGATTTGACAGATGCGTTAGGAGAAATGGCCAGATCGCGTAATCGGATGACATTATCTATTTTCGCCAAGGCCAAAGTTGGGTCATGGTCCTCTCCAAGGGGCGTCCGTTAGAACTTGCGGCGACTCCAACCCTATTGGTGGGTGGTGGTCTGATTAGAATCAGGGGTCCAGATTTAGCTCTTCAAGCCAAATCTGCTAAATTTCTTCTGTGCGGTGCAAATAATGCGTTGTTGACCTCCGAATTTTCGGAGCTCCATCGTTACTGTATTCTGCGTCTCTGGAGATAGTTCTGGTCCAGATTGACCATGGTCTAACCACTCTGAAGTGGTGGTATGCCCTCAGCTGATATAACTATCTTATCTTGATCCTAGATATCGCATGACTCAGAATCTAATTTATTTCCGACAAATTAAGTCACGTGATGCCACAGGATCGGCGTCTTCGCCCTCGATCAAATTCTCGTTCACCACGTCCCTCTCCACCTCTCTGCATGGGCATGCACATTCACTGGACTCGGGACTCTATTCAGCTCACTTAATTATACCACCAATATGCATCAGAGAGGTCAATAATTGACCATACATCCTGAGTGTCGGTGCAAAGCAGCTACCAGACATGATCATGTGTCCTAATCTAATCTTATCCAAGTAGTGGTGGAAGATCCTGTACCAGGGGTCTTGCCGCTCACATCATTAGGGTTGAGGTGCGAAATTGTCAGAACGGACGCCCCTTGGTCCTCTCCCTCTGCTACCTGTTACACATCGCGGCCCATCTCTCCACCAACTAGAGCTTTCCAAAGCATGGTACATTTGTTGAAAATACTCACTGTTGCTCACAGAATGTTGAAAACTCAATGGTATCACTCCGAGCGACTCGCTCCTCCTTCGCTCCTCCTGCCTCATTTGGCAAACTTACTAGATGTCGCTGCGTCTGGATGTGCACAAAGGGTAGCGCAACGCAAGGATTACAGAGATCGCTGTGCCCTAATCACATATTTCTCCCTGTCCATCGAAGACGTTCTCTGCCGGCGGTATTTCCGATGTCGTTCTCACAGGACTTGCTGCAACCTTTGGTTGCAACGTACTGAGTGGTGAGCGATCGAGTGGGACATGATACTCACTGACAGTCTGGCAGCGGCAGGTAGTACTATATCAGGAGCTTGGGCTTGAGCTGTGAGGATCTCAGGAGATGCATTCTCCGTAGCCCAGTTGGACTACGAATATCCTCAAGAAGGAGGATAAACAGATAACCTCGAGGCAGACTTATCTTGCTTTGTGTTCGAGTTACACATGTTCATGCTATTAATCGTTTCACATGGCAGGCAACCTCCACATCACACTGGAGTCCAGATCGTCGCGCTCCTCCTATAGGCGCTTGTGCCCGAGCATTCTCTACTTACCTACGATACAGCTCGAATGCATGTCAAAGGAGACAAGCATAGACATGATCGCAACCCATCTACGCTGCAACCCCATCTGCTACAACATGCTTAAATTCAATACAATAGCACCCCAGGCAGGACCTGTCAACGTCAAGAAGACCCCCTTAGGGGTGGTGCGAAATGGGTCTGAGGGGATCCCTCCTCGAGGATCCCCTCCACTGTAACCCAAATAGGATATAGGGGCATCCCATCGCCATCTAGGTGCCCTCGCCGCCACCATCCTAAGATGGTACACAGATGGTACACCGACCCTCCTCCATGAGGCTTCAAGTCCTTTGCATCACATGTTATGTCTCTAACATCCTCCCCTAGAATGGCATTTGTTGCCTGTCTTGATGGGAGTGCACATTCGCTCCTTTTACTAGTACTTAGTAATTTATGTACATCACACCTGTAGTACACGATAATCACTCTCAATATCATTGTTTTTACTACGAAGTACTTTACACAAGATCAAGATGAGGGCCTGGGTAGCGAGTACATTGTACACAAGATTGACAATACATCATGACGGTACCTGCGAAATGCATCAAGCCTGCATGGAGGGCCCGGCGTCGCCTCGTTGCTCGCCTTCGTCGTGGCTCTGCACGCCGGCTGTCTGCGCGCCGGCTGTCCCAGGCATCCTACGAGCAGGCGGGGCAGCCGCCTCGAAGCCGGCGTACGGCATGCCTTGAGGCACGTCGGCGAATGCAGCTGCCTGGC
The DNA here is from genome assembly GCF_002117355.1 of Postia placenta MAD-698-R-SB12. Lineage (NCBI taxonomy): Eukaryota > Fungi > Basidiomycota > Agaricomycetes > Polyporales > Adustoporiaceae > Rhodonia > Rhodonia placenta. Next base: position 587,341 of record NW_020169846.1, on the reverse strand, counting down.
CGAAATCCTCGTAGAAATGTGGGTGGACCCTCCCCGACGGGATGTAGGTGCCGTCGGGCGTCATGAGGCCGGGCGCGCGGAATTCGGGCGCGCGGAACTGAGGGGGCAGTGGGCGGTAATAGTGTCCTGCATCCCGCGGGTCCATCACCTCGTAGCTGTCCAGAGTCTGGCTGTCGACTGGCCAGCCGCGCGGTGCGTACCGGGGGGCATGCGGGAGGGTTGGCCGCGGGCGCGGCGCGTATCCCGGTGGCGCGTATCCCGGTG
>NW_020169846.1:526081-573458 GCF_002117355.1 Postia placenta MAD-698-R-SB12 | reverse complement strand
ACGTTTTTGGGGGGTCAAAAAGTGCGCCCCTGTGCGGGGGATGACCTTCTGGTTATCGCGCGTCCTCGGTGGCTGCGATCGGGGGGGTGTCGCAGGACATGGGAGCAGGTCGTCGCCGATCTGGAGAGTACTAGGTGGCGGCATGGTGAAAGCGAGAATATAGCCAGGCGAGAGAGCATAGGAGCTAATTTGAAATAGCAAAGACATGGCATCAAGATGTAGACAGGTACAAATATGGCGAGGGTACACAGAGGCTGGGGATGGTGGAGCGTCCTAAGGTACGGCGGAGGAGTGTCCCAAGGAGGGCGGGCGGGCGTCTAACCCGCCTCGAGGGTGCGATCAGGCACATGCCTATATCCATATCGGGATATAGGCCCTGATCTCCCCCTGGGGATGGTGTTCGTTAGACCCATTTCCCACCGCCCCGATGGGGGTCTACTAGATACCTCCAGGACCTGCCCTAGGTGTACAATAGCCTACTACGACCACTACCATCAGAGTGTGCGCACGCCATCCCAGTGATTGTTCCATGAAGTGCCAGAGATGTACACTCATTACATTCAGCTTCCTTCCCTACAAGCGATGCAGGCGTGGAGTCAAGAAAGGAAGGGACCTCCGGCGGTCATTCAGCGTTGCGCTCATTTGCATTTTTCTCCGTTGTGCGTCGAGCTTGCATCTTCCCTTCAGCTTCAAAGTAGCGTTTGTATACATTTCTCGGTTATGCCGTCATTCTGAAATCTGTGATGGAAAACAAGGCCGGGGATCTTTCGTTACATATCCGAGAGTCGCATTCTGCCATTTGAAGTTTGAGAGACCACACACCTGCAATTGATGCCCACACCATTCATATATCATAGTCTGGGCGTCCCTACGGGACCGCCAAGCAATGAGGAAAGGGCGTGACTGCGCGGCCCGTACTACACTTAGCATACACCGCCACTTATAAGATACCCCGATACAAGACAGGACGCGGCAGTTGCATCGTAGCCAAGCCAGGTCTATCTTGATTGCAGGCCCATCTGATGACCCAAGGCGACATCTTGCCCGGGCGCAGCCTCTCCCGCCTTTAGTCCCCGCCGCCTTCCTCGCAACAGATCCCATCCGCGGAGCGCCAACGGACGTTCCTCGAGGAACGCCGCAGTCACAGCGAGGGTGAAAGTTAGCAGACCGACGTTGATGTAGCATATAATGGGCCAACCGGCCGAGGAGTGGCTGTAGATCTAGGGATAACGCGTTCAAGCGGTCCGATCAATATACATTCTACGGACCCACCTGTCCCCCGACAATAGCACCCGCTGGTGACGCAGATCCAGTCAGCTCGGCATGCCTGTGCACATCTGGAGAAGTGATGTTCTTACCAGCGTTTCCCAGGCCAAAGATGATGTTGAACGTTCCGTACGAATGAGCGTCTGGATACGTGCTGAGCTTATGTTTTGTGGTCCGTGTGCGGAACTTACAGCCAACGCCGTCCATGGTTCGCGTGATCGAGGCGAGTTCCGCTGTAACCGGAGACACGACCGCCGCGATAAAGAAATCTGCACGCGACATAGTGCACTCAGTGGGAGCCAGGACTAGACGTGGGTGTAACGCACTCTCGATAGCGAAGGAGGCGATGAAGAACGCCAACGAGAAAGTGCGCGTCAGCGCACCCCACCACGGTATGCCCGCGAAGAGGAGAGCAGCTGCGACCCACGCCGGACCGACCCTGTCTGTCAGAAACCCTGCAAGAGGAGATGCTACGCGAGCGACACGCATTAGTATGTCAGTGCCTTCCGACGTGAGGAGACTGCTCACGCACATATCAACGTCGGCACGATTGCAGCGATGAACACTACGCCGACCCGGGACGCGCTGAGCCCCCAGACTGCCTGCAGGCGCAGGGGGAGCGTGACGTCCGCCGCGGAGAACGCGAACCTGTGTAGAGAAGCATGAATGGCAGGCACGCATAGGCGGCGAGGCGCAAATGATGGACTTACGAGCAGAAGAAGGCCACAGACAGCGACACAAGCGTGCGCGACGAGGACAGCAGCCTCACCATGACACCGAGCAGTGAGAGCTCCGGTGCTTTCCTCGCGAGCACGTGTGGGGCGGGAATGCTGGGGTCGGACACGGTCTCGATGATCTGGAGATCCAGGTGTCCTAGGGCCGCTGCCGCGAGAGATGGGAGCTCTTGCGTTGCAGCCAGCGCGATGTCTGACTTCGAGTTGTGCTCTTCGTCATCTCGCTGGCCGATCTCTGCTGGCGGCTCTATGATGAGCACCCGGCCGGCGAAGTCTACCAGTGTGAATAGAATAGTGAAGATGAAGGGGGCGCGGTAGCCCCAGCGCGCATACAGGGCACCTCCCACTGGCGGTCCCACCAGTGCACTGTAGGACTGTGAGCAAAAGTGGGAAAGAATGGAATGATTCGTTGCTTACCCCAGCGGCAGGCCGACCATAGCGACTCCAAGTTGCCCTGCATGACGTGTCATTGCTGCAGCATGAATACCAGAAGAAACATGGCCAGTACCTCCGATATCTTTGTCCGGTGTTCTGTCGCATCTGCCATACTCTAAGTGAATATATTATCTCTCCAGAATTCAAAGGACATACATCAAGGCCAGACCAGCTACTAGGATTATAGCGGAGCTGATGCCCTCAAAAAGTCGGCCAAGGCACATCACCCAGAACTTAGATGCCTCCATCAGCAATAGCTGGGAGGCCACAAGGGCGAACTGGCCAGCAATCATGACTCCACGTCTAGAATGAAGACGTTCAGACACGATTGCAATAACAGGAGTGGCTGTCCGACGAAGTTTAATCGATCCAGTCAAGGCGTGGAACAATTACACACATATGACAAGGCCGGCTGACTGGAGGATTATAATGGCGCAATGAGAGAGCGTGGACTTCGCGATGGTGGCCGACTTACATATAGGAAGAGAAGCCATCCAACGAGACTGGATACATGACTATAATTCAGTGCCTCGAGTCTGAAGGGAAAGACAGAGACAACGATGTTGTAATTCAGGCTATCAAAGGCGATACCTGAGGACATGGCGTCGGTAAGTGCGCTTGAGGGCTACATTGTTAGTATTTCACCAACCGAGTGCGACAACTGCAAGGGTGTTTGCCGTCAACTATGGTTGCCGAATGCTACCGGAGCTGAAGATCATACCAGACGTCGTGAAGGGTACTGAGGACCTCCATTCGCGCGAGCGACGCAGCATCGAGTGCAGCCTCGACTCTGCCCCAAGTGTATGTGTCTTGTCGACGGGGAGTGCTGTGACGACTTCTGGAGTGTCCTTTGCCGACATGGGTCAGCAGCAGTTGAATGACGGCTAGAAGAAGATGTAAGGCGTTACCAAGGTAGAAAGGGTATCTAAAGCATCTGGATTTCTGCGATGTTTGGCAGTGCATCAGGAAAACATGAGATCGCCTGACGGACTGAGATCGGCCGTTTCAGCGCCATCAAAAGCCTTATGGATCAATTAGATACGAATGAACCATTTGCATCGACTGTACGGTTATAGAACATAGGACATGAGCAGCGGGTGGTGCGAGTAGAGTAGTACACGCTGGCGAGACACTGGAGTCAGCGCGCAGAGTGGCTCGCGAACTCGCTGTGAACGTACGTGGCGGAATACTGGAGGGGAGTGGGAGAGTTGTTGAAACGCGCAGACCCGCGTGGCCAGGAACGAGCTCGAAAGGTCGGGCACGCGAGTAGCTAGGGGCCGGAGGCCTGTATCGTAGTATAAAACGCCCGCGCGCCATGTATGTACGGTACGCGATCTTCTCAGTCTCCTAAGAATAGTGGGATGACGGGAGATCGTGGCTGAAGATCCTCACGTGGCCGCCACATTGGCCACGTGCGTAGACACGCGAGCGTCGCCGCTGTATTGGTACGCCTGCCTGTTTAGGATAGGCGAGTAAGGGCGCTTAGCGCCGGTGTGCCATCAGTACTCGCTCTCATTGCGGACTAATACGTGCGACCGTACACGGTCGGTATACTCATCCACTATACTCAGCAACACTATGCACTCGCTCTCCAACGCGGCAAGCAAGGGACGACGATCAACTTACGCGTAGATTGCGACAACAGTGATCAAATAGGCATTGAACAACAATAACGAAAACGGGCAGAAACGGGCTAGAATTTCCTCACTCCGAAGATCTTTGACCGTCGACGTCGACCGAAGGCGCAATGTTTTGACCTACGGGTGAGACAGATTTTCTCCCACTCCATACTGTCTAGTGACGTCTTACTCCTGCCGTGCCTAAGATGACTGGCACGTCGAGCGAGTTTGAAGTGAGGTCAAAAGTCGTCCTTTCTCGAGTAGAGACGGCCATCGAACAATGATCCAGCGAGGAAAGAGCTGCATGAGATAAGACGCAACAATTGAATCTTGGCATGCATTACCATGCTGTGACCGCATGCGAGATACAACCGCGGCACTATCGTGTCTTGTCCGCTAACAATCCACTGCAGAACAAGAGAAAGTCGATCATGCCCTTGTTCGTCCTTTATCTTTATCGACTTCTCGACGCCCAACTCCACTACCGTCTCATCCTTCTTTCGTATCTGCTTCCACTATGGCTGCCTCCGCGAGCTCTTCTCAACCCCCTGCCAGAGAGAGGCCACTACTCGAGGAATCAAGCGCGCAGCTGAAAGAAAGCGATAAACACAGAAAGGTCCACGTATTTGACGGCTGTTTGCACTGTTACTTGAATGCCTTCGTCCCGAGTGAGACAACATGTCCACCACCGAAGTTAGATCGCAGTCCGGCCTCTGAACGTATCCAATCTGATGATAATTCCCCGCATGTAGTAAGTGCATCTTCCAGTCATCGCGCATCTCATCAAACTGAGCGACTTCCAGATCAAATGTCTTCAAAAACTTGCTAAAGCCCTTCCGAAGCCGAGACGGCTAGCTTTCCTCCTAACTGAAGGCCGCTGCCTCAGACCTCCACTCCCCTCACGAGGTCTGGAAAGATTTCAGACCAGTCCGACCATCGTAGCTTCCCTCCCAGGGAAGCACAAGTCATTCACGTCGCTGCCTGAATGGAGCAATGTCTCATGCGTCTTTGACATCATGCCAGAGGCCAAGGATGACCCCGTCAACAAGAAGGGCCTGGACCACGAAGAGGCACTCGTTCGTCTCTCGCGGCATGCTCAGAACCTGCTGATCGCGCACCATCTGCTGTTCGCGTTCGTCGTGGGGATCTTTGGCTCGAGCGTACGGATCTTCCGCTTCGATCATACCGCCGTAGCCGTGTCGAGAGCCTTCGACTATACCAGGAACCCCGAAATTCTGTGGGAGTTTCTCTGGCGACTCTGTCATCCTGCGGTCAAGGGCGCCCAGATTTCCGGCGCAGATCCCACGATAAAGATGCCGAAGAAAAAGGACATACGCTGGGCTCGGAAGATGCTCCTGGAGCATAGCAATCGGTCCCTGGCGCCTGAGGATGAGCGTGTATGTCGGTGGATTGTTGTGCATGATGACGACGGACGCATCCTGCACAAATTCTTCGCATTCCGGATTATTTATCTCAGGCGATCTCTGTTCTCCAGTGCCTCGACTGTATGGGAGGTCCTGAAACATAAAGACCACAGCGGGAAAATATATGTTATGAAGGATTCATGGAGGTTCACGGCGCTCAACTCGGAGTTGGGCCACTACAGGACCCTGGCTGGTGGCTCAGAGGACCATACGTTCGGTAACAGCAACAGCGATCAGGGCATAGGAGCGGGAAACTCTTCATTTTTCGGCGTTGCACAGCTTGTATGTGGTATCGACCTTGGGAGGCTAACGTCACCTCATGTTCGCGGGCTCCGCATCCTCCCCGTCTGTACACACATCACTCCTCCGAAGACTACATCCGCACCATCACGGACTGGAGATGTCACTCGGGACGGCGAGTCGAGTGTTCGTTCACATTCGTCTAGTCATCCACTTCCTTCTCCGATGGGACACTATGCTGGGCATAGGACCATGTCCGTCACCATTATTTTCAAGTCTGAAGACCTCGCGATACTGGCGGAGCGCACCCATATGCGGTTCGTATTTGCGACTGTCGGAAGGCCACTATCGCAATTTAGGTCAACGCGCGAACTAGTTGCGGCACTTCGTGACGCTATCAAGGGTGTGTAGTGCCTGTAGAACTACATTGGCTTATTTCCGCATATGCTGACGTCGAACATCTCAGGACATAAGCACGCATACGAGGCGGGTATCTTACATCGAGGCATCAACGAAGGCAACGTAATGATCGCAGAGGCAGGCGCATACGAAGGGTTCATTAGCGACTTCAATAACAGCTTCGACTGGATTAGTTTTCTCAAATATAGAAATCGAGAGGCCACCGTCGCGAACTGGGAGAAGTATGCTCGCGCGATGTACGCGATTGAGAATGGCCAATACGCTAGGAGCGATGTACTCATTGAAGATTTAGAATATGATGTCTATGGCCCGCCATTACGACCGCGGGAACACACGGTATGCCTGTCGCCTTTCGTCGAGATCCTTCGGCTGACATGCAGCATCAGAGACATATGCCATTCGCGGCTATCGAGATAGTAGAAAATATCTCGATACACGAAGCTCGCCACGACTTGGAATCATTCTACTGGCTATTGCTTTGGCTTGTACTGCGCCACACAGAGCACAAAGAAACCGGGGGCAGGAAGGACGGTGCCTGGATGTTCGAGCCAGGACGCAGCCCCGTTCCCTCGGACCCCGATATGAGGAAGGGGTGGATCCTCCGCAATGCAAACGTTGTTGTACCCGGAAACCAGCCGCTCACCACATTGCTGCGGGAGCTGCAGGGTCTGTGCATACGGAATTTCCTATCCGCCATGCATACGGTTATACCGCTCACGCACGAGGTTGTCCTGGCCAAGTTCGACGAGGCTCTCGCGCGTACGGATTGGCCGGAGAACGACGCTGCGTTGCCACAGCATGTCACGACATACAAGGTCGCAGAACCTGGTTGGCCTAGACCCCAGAGCGAGCAGCCATCTACTCGCACGCATCGCACAGCGCAGAGCTTTCCAACATTCAATGGCGGTGGACGAGGCCGGCATGGCCGCAGATGGAGCACAGATGGCGTTTCGACCTATCGGGATGGCCAACGAATGGCGGGGGAATCCGAGGCTATTCTTGCGAGCCGGGATCCCTCTCCGGCTGTAAACCGACCTCCCCCTGCGGGCGACGAGCGTACTCGGCCGGCCCCTGCAGAGGCCGAAGAATCAGCAAGCGCAGGTAGGCCGAGCAGTAAACGGGAACGCAGTGACGAAGAGGAACTTGAAGATGCTCAGCCTACGAAACGCCTCAGGATGGGAAGCCCGACAGATTCTGGAAGGCCAGACGAGCTTGTTGAACCTGCGAGCAGGGATACTTCAGAACCTAATATCGACGATCTCATAACACTGAATAAGCGTGGCATTAAACGGTCTCGCAGTAGTGAGGACAACACGATTGCGATCTCAAAACGAACCAGGGTTAGATATACTCCAGAGGTCGAGGTCGGACGGCCAACCGCGCTCGGCGATGTGGCCTGCGCCGATGCTCCTCCGGGATCCGGACATGAATCTTCCGTCGACTCACGTCCCTAGCAAGACCATGTAGCTTCTGTTGCATTGACTATTTCAAGTCGTTCTCCTTTTTCGTGCGATATTTCGGTGCTCGGACTTCGTGTGCGTATGGTGTAGATTACAAAAATAGAAATGTCTGTAATTATGCCTTGGTATGCGCATGGATTAGGCTAGAAGTGGACCTTACTTGTCAGAGCTCCTCGAGTCAAGGCAGGTCGCACTCATCAAGACCGTTGAGGCAGACAGGATTTTCAAGCAATTGTCACTCAACCTTCCCGCTAGGTTCCACCACTCCGCCGCACGCAGGTCCGAACTTGGGTGATGAGGTGCGTGTGCTGTCAAATTGGTGATATTAGGGCACAGATTCATCGTGGCCCAGTTACGTCAAGCCATGGGGGTAAAAAGTACAGATTGTTGTTGTAATCCACGAACGACAGATAAGCATAATAAGAAGATCAAGTCCGCGGGCGTCGGGAAGGGGTATAATAGAGCGCTGTGCGAAGAGCACTTCTAAGTAGAAGCGCTGGGAGGCCTGGTAAGATCCGGAGGGCGCTGTGAACGATTGACCTTGGCCAAGTTCGCACGTCCCGCGCACTTTCTAATCTCGGGCGCTTCACTGGTTTATAATCGTCGTCGTCGTCGTCGTCGTCGTCGTCGTCTTCACGACTGCGTTTACTGAGTCTGCTCTGAAAGGCGACCTTCTGACCAAGGTTCTGCAAATCCCGGGTGTGCTTGTATCGGACCTGTGCGCGGTGACATACGGACGGTTCGCTTCTACACCGAATACTACTTGCGGCATTTGGGTAGTCGCTCTGCTTTTGGACCTCACAGACAGGGTAGTCTGCGCTCCGGATGAGGCGATCCTCGAACCAGTGGGTGCTGTGGGGTGCCTGAGTGCTGGCCGTACGACGAATGCTGTGTGATTCATTGGTATCGCTGAGATCGGATTTAGATGAATCTGAGGGCTGTGGCTCGGGTTTCAACGGGATAGCGGGGTCCTCTTCTGGCCAGTCTGGACTGGCGAGTGCCTCGTTGAACCTCGCCAGCATAGCCTCATGCGTGAGGGGTTCAATCGGGTCCTTGACAAGCAAGCAGTTCCGCCGACAAAGGTCTCCGAGATCAACCAGCAATTTCGAGAGCGGGCGGTTTCCTGGGACCAAGATTGGCATATTCTGAATAAGCCAGACGCTCTTGTACTCAGCGAGGGCGCTGTCCGAGGGTGCCTTGAAGTAGAGATCGCTCGTCTTCTGTCTATAATGATGGTCATGCTTAGTGTGACGAAGCATAAGCCAGAACAGCAGCCAGTAGAATGACTCCAAATCATGGCGAGCTTCATGTAAGGAGATCCCTTCCATCACTTCGACAGCAATGAAGTATAAGGTGCCCTATAGCCGCTTCTCCATGAGCTTTGTTACTGCATGTAATTCATATGCACTCACCGTTCGCTCCTGTGCCCATCGTTTGATAGGTCTTCTCTCACCGAGTGGATGATCACCAGGTTCGTCCCGTCGTGTCCCCGGCCCATTATTCGCTACATATCGTTGCCGAGCATATTGCTCCCAACTCTCTCGGCTGACCTCAAGACCCCGCTCTTTGAGGAACATCTTCCAATTGAAGCTGTGGTCAAAATCACCGATGAAGCCGGTGAAGGATTCGTCTTCAGCGAGTAGCACGTTGCCCTCGCTGATATCTCTGGATGATACCAGCCTCGTATGCTCTTTGGTGACCTACAATGCGAGTCAGCAACGAGCATTCTGACAGCTCCGTCAACCAAATAGACTTACCGATGATTGCATCGCGGAATGCCTCTATCAACTGGTATGTTCTTGTGAAACGTGAGATCGGTCTTCCAACTGTCTTCAACACCAGTCTCATGTGGCTCCGTCCGAGTTCGCTATCCAAAGGCATCCCAAGGCGAGCAGAGGAAATGGTACAATGACCCGAGAGGAGGCTCCGATGAGGGACACACGCATCTGTGCATGACGTTCTGCTTGTGTTCGGGTTCTTCGCGAGTTGCGCACAACGCATTGAATCACAACCCGCATTGTAACGAAGATATTCCCTTCTCCCCAAATCGACACCAATGTAGTCCTGTGCTAGACCGAGTAAGCATGGATCTATGTCGACGTGATCATAGGCGTCGGCGCTGCGAGAGCCATGGCGTACGCTATTGACACCTTCATGAAGGACATCGTAGAAATCCGTTTCGGCCGGAAAACACAGCCGTCGCCACGCGTCCTTGATGACATATGTTCTTTTTGTCTTCTCGCCGTCCTTGAATGCTTCCCATACAGAAGATGCACGAGAGAACATGCTGGGATTAGTGTAAAGCAGGCGGAATGCGAAGAACCGCAATAGGCCACCGTTCCTGTCACGTACAGTGATCCATCTGCACATCTTCTGCTCTGCTTGAGAAAGAGGAGGTTTTCCTGATTCGTCAAGTAGCCTTTGCGCTCGATAGATATCGACCTCTTCTGGGATTTGTATTGACGGATCAGCACCAGCAACGCTAGAAGTAGTCGACAGTGGATGTACAAATCTCCAGAGGAACTCGCGCAATATATCTGGACGCTCTGTGTAGTCGAACGCCTCGGAGACGACAGCGGCGGCGTGGTCAAATCGGAATATCCGTGCGCTGGACCCGAAGATCCCGACGACAAAGACAAACAGGCGATTCTGTGCAACAAAGATATTCTGCGCGTGATGTGCGATTCTTGTCAACGTGTTCTCGTTCTTCTCAGATTCCTTGCCTATCGGATCATCAACATTATGCTGCATGACCTCGAAGGCAATTGAGACGTTCGCCCATTCGGGCAGTGCATAGAACGCTCGGTCCTTCCCCGGGAGTGATGCCACAATTGTAGGGCTACTCGCCCATCCATCCGTGTTGTCGATGCTCACTGGAGGCTTAAGCCGTCGCCCTTGGGTCCTTAAAAATGCTAGGTGTCTTCGTTTGGGAGATAACTGGATGAGCCGATTGAGCCCCGCAGCCTACTAGAGATTCAATTCAGAGGTATCATTCAACATGCATGCATACATACAATTGAAGAGCAGAACACATCGTAATCCTCCCAACATCGCGGTTGATCAAAGAGGCTGGGTGGCGTCCCGTGTGGTATTTTTACTTTCGTTGGCACAAACGCGTGAAAGTAACAGTCAATGCAGCCACAGAAGACGTTGAAATCCTCCTCAATTTTTCTGAGACGTTGTTGTGTTCTCTGAACGTGCTCCACTGGGATGCTCTCCTCGAAGCTCGCTTCGTTGGACGTGACGGACGACTCAGTCACACTGGAATCATCACCAGCCAAGCAGGGAGGAAATGTAACGGTGGGCAAAGATTTCGAGAAAATCATAACAAATCTGAGTATATAGAGTGTATAGATGGGTGATGGTGGTAGTGAAAGCTAGATCAAGCTAACAGTGAGCGCCACACTCGCGTTCTTACTGTTCCTAACCCTAACCTAACTTAACCGAACCTAACTGCCAAAAGGGGGCATGTCCGGATTGGGAACGGTAGCTGCAGTCAGTGGATGTATCACGGTCTTTACGGTGGCCAGCGGCAGATGATATATCATCCTGCCAGGTACTGGTGCACGAAGCCCGATGTAATCAATGGGCTATAATATGGGGCTGACATCGCGGGGATGAAAGGAGCCACCCTGCCAACAGAGATTTGCGGCAATAATCATGTATGCCCAGAGGAGCCTCAAACAATACTTAGACAGCTCCTGCTAATCGTAGCACTACAAGATTCCGAGGAGGGCATCAGAATGTGACATGATGATGTCCGGCTTCGTCTCATGCTACTCGTGAACGTATCAGAAGGAAATTTAAGGCGGGTGCCGCTGCGGTTCGTGAAGTGCACCTTCTTGTCTGTCAGGAATGCCTTAACTAGTCTGTCAAGTGTTCTGACCTAGCTAGTTATCTCATCACTGCTAGCTTCGAAGACATGTGGCGCAGGACTCATAATTGGGTCGTACATCGTGAATTTAGAGCGACATCTCGGCACATTGCGAAATAGGGCTCTAATTCTCCGACCAGAGGGCATAGAAGGATTGAGATTCGGCACACGCATCTCCATGGTTTGGGAGATCAAAACGACGAAAGCCGAAGACCCTATCCACAAGGATGGTAAAGTGGAGACAACGAATAAAATCGCGAAAGGCGCTCGCAGCATTCGGGTCGCCCACAACTCCAAGTCGTGACGAGGACCGCATGTACGCTCGGCGCTTGGGCAGTGGCTGTTAGTGGCATTTCAGAGATCATCTCCAAGCTTCTACTGTCAGTGCGCTGTTATCACCTGTAATCGTCATATTGGTTGTCTCAATTCGAGGAGCAATAAGCTTCAAATAGTAGTTTATCTCACCCCAGGTTTACCGCAAGACGAGTTCATCTAGCGAGCACTACTTGGAGAAGGTCTGTACATGCTCCCGCGATCATGTTGACAGCCAACCTTCGACATACAGTGGAGCTAATTATGCAGCGAGATTGGACTTTCGCCACTCGATTGAGCTTTGTATCTGAGCGCGGTCTAATGCAATCTTCGTAGATTAGCGCCTGCACATCTATGGTACTCTGGTCTACTTCTAAACGGCAAGTTTTCCCAGTCCACCAGGCAAGGGCGCATTGTATTCCCTACATGAGACTATGCACGTGCAATATAACAATTGAGACAGGTATGGCAGCGATCGCTCACTCTGGCTTGCCCTCCCCGGCCTCAGCCTTCTCTAGGGACGCCTGTGCATACGTGTGACCATTTGCTGACCTCGTCTGAGGGAGAGACTCGAGGTGCTTGATCCATGTGTAGTATATAGAACCGAGGAGGATGGTACCGATAGATGAAGCACGACCGCTGTTCATTATGTGAGTAGACGGCTTATCAGAGCACAAAGCTATAATGCGACTCACGAGGTGATCGTGTCGCCAAAAAGCGACTTTCCCAGAAGGGACGCTGCGACACCACGGACAGCAGATGAAACCATGTGTGTGATTGGCGAGGTCACCTTGATAGATAGCAAGCTCGCGATACTCATGAGGAAGCCGAACACGCCCTACGAATCGTGAGTAATATGCCCCCCAAAGGTATGTGACATGTTCAAAACGTACCGTGACAGCAGAGCCGACCATGAACGTCGTCAACGTGCTCATCTCACCCGGAGCCGAGATATTCGGGCCGAACAGCAGCGCCGTCACGCCAGGAAGCTCACCAGCGAGGAGAAGGAGAGGCGCAAGTACAATCGCGCTAAGCAGGTTGGTGTACCAGGAGAGGTGCAGCGCACTGCCGTGCACGACGTCGAGGGCCTTCTTGATAACGACCGAGTGCACAGCAGTGATCATGGAGCTCACCACGCCGAACGTTACACCGATGACCGAAACCGACGTGCCGTCAAGGAAGACACCGATGAAGAAACCGAATGTCACGATTGAGCACGCGAGCAGGATCCGCAACGAAGGCCGAGCGTGTAGGATGACGAAGGACGTTCCGACAGTGAAGGGAAGAACCATGCCGCGGGCGACTTGGTAAAAGGACGCGTCGACATACTTTAGCGTGTAGTTGGAGAAGCTACAGGAGCGCAGAGATTGTCAATATACCGCCGGCCCCGAAGAAATCTGAGTTCACCTCAGACCAACAACGTTCAGCCCGACCATTGGAATCAGTCCCTTGCAAACTTGTAGATCGAGGCGTAATGGCAGCTGGAGCAATCCAACCATGTGTGCGAAAAGGAACAGTATGACGGCAATGAAGAGTTGCGCATCGAGGAAGAATAATGGGACTTCGGTGTTGTTGAGCACCCATTTATTCCTGTACATTGCATGAGGTCAAGAATATATTCAGAGATGCCAGCTGAACACTTACGCCATCACCATCTAGTTCGTCGCGTGAGCCAATATGTTCGGGGAGAAAGAAGGAAGTAAAACATACAGATAAGGCTGCAACAAGATAAAATAGAACTGTTGCTATCTATTGATTGTCTCATTCTCGTATCCATGACTTTCGCTGAGTAACACTCACAACAAGTGCCCTGGATGGGGCGGTTGGTTGTGGGTGAGACGACATGGCTGTTGAGAATTATAAAGCTGTCCGTCCGGTCTGCTGAGCGAGCATGCACTTCCGTCACAAGTTGGTGTGGGAACAGAATCCGCAGCAAGAGGCCGGTAAAGTGTCCAATGCTTTCTACGGCGAGAGAGTAGGCAAGAACAAGCTAGGTATCAGACGATGTTGAGGGCGAGATAATGAATGACGCGCTGGCACGTTTGCGGTCCCTGGTCGCCGTTGAGGTCAATGTCGACCCAAGCGTCAGACACAAGGCGATACGATCACGTGCGAGATGCACCTGATCGCTTGGCAGACAGATGGTGATGCTAACTTTCCGCATCAAGGTGCAAAAAACGAACAGCTATGCGCGAAAGAGCAAAGTTCATGCTACAGAATACATCAAGACAGTATTCTTCTAGACTCCCTCGGGTTGCAAGTCTGCACATAACCTCAAACTAGGGCTGGGAACGGATCATGTGACTTGCGTGAGAAAGCAATTTCGACGCGACGCGTCGCGTCTCGAGCGCGTCCGATTCCTGTCGCTATTCCACCGCTGAGTTGTCGAACATACTCAGAAATTGTCAAGCCTTTTACCTACCTTGCTGTTATGTCGCAAGTATCTCAAGACGATCTTGGTGCTCCGCCGCCCACCATTCGTAATTCTTGCAAGTAGAACCATTAGTATCTCGAGCTGTCTCCCGACCGTATTAAATTGGCAGATCCGGACGACACTATCAAGATAATGCTTGCGACAGACAACCATATTGGGTACCTTGAGCGAGATCCTATACGAGGACAAGACTCCATCAATACGTTCCGGGAGATATTGCAGTTGGCGGTTAAGCACGATGTAAGTACCTCTGTTTTGAGCTTTGAGCTTCTGGGACATGGGGTGTTGATCGCTCCAGTCGGGCTGAGCAACAAGACACTGTTCTAGCCGTTAATGTGTCCTGCATAATGGCTCCCGGCTATCGGATGTTCTCAAAGTGTCTAGTCGGAGTGGCGTACAACGCCTCCGCATTGTCTTGTTTGGCACGGCGGCTAGCTCACTGTAACTGGGTCTATGTCTCAGAATATCAATTGAATAATATGCTGTTTCTATAGGTTGATTTCATACTCCTTGCCGGAGATTTGTTCCATGAGAACAGGCCTACCAGGGATTGCTTGTACCAGGTAATGGCGCTTCTCCGCGAGTACACGCTTGGCGACAGGCCTATTCAGGTCGAACTTCTTAGCGATCCCAATGATGGCAAGCCACCGGGTTACTCGTATGCTAGTCAGCCGTGGCTCTCAACTTACTGCTGATGTTGCCTCCGGCGTTAGTTTCCCAGCGATTAACTATGAGGATCCCAACTTCAACGTCGCTATACCCGTCTTCTCGATACACGGCAACCATGACGACCCACAGGGCGCGGGGCCGGTGCGCACTCTTTGCATGGATCATCCGTTTCAAGGATGTCTCATTCAGCTTAGGAAGGCGCACTATGCGCGCTCGACATGCTCTCCGTCAGCGGACTCATCAATTACATGGGCAAGATTGACCTTCCCCTGGATGATGCCGAGGCTCAGAAAGCTGGGATCGCCATCAAGCCTGTTCTTATGCGGAAAGGCAACACGCGTCTTGGCCTCTACGGCGTGGGCAATGTCAAGGACCAGCGTATGCACTTCGAATTGAGGAGCAACCGGGTGCGAATGTACATGCCGCGGGACAAAGACGACTGGTTCAACATTCTCCTCCTCCATCAAAACCGGTAGGCGAGGCTCAAGGCCATTACATTTCATTGGTGACTGACTTAGGACAGTGTTGCACATGGCCCACAACAATCTGTACCTGAAGGAATGTTCGATGATAGTGTTGATCTAGTTGTCTGGGGCCATGAACACGATTGTCGCATCATGCCGGAACCTGTGGCTGGCAAAAAGTACTACGTAACCCAGCCCGGATCGTCTGTGGCGACGTCTCTCGCAGATGGCGAATCGATAGAGAAGTACGTCTGACACTTTCATACGATAGAGGGCAGCTGTTGACCAGGCGGCAGGCACGTCGCCCTGCTGAAGATTCAGGGCAAAGAGTTCGAGCTCACTCCAATCCCGCTGCGCACTGTGCGGCCCTTTGTGCTCGACGAACTTGTTCTTACTGAGGTCGCAGACGATGAAAACCTGGATCTCAACGACCGGATGGCCATCACTAAGTTCCTGAAAACAAGGGTAGCGTTGACTTTCCGTGTGCAAAACGTCATGGGATTGATGGTCTACTCTACAGGTGAACGAACTTATTGAGAAAGCGAATGCGCTTTGGGATGAGCGGAACATAGGGGCGGTCGAAGAGGGGGAGGAAGAGGTGCCCCGCATGCTGCCGATCGTCCGACTGAAGGTAACGCCTACACTCTGGGTCTACTCCTGGGCCTCTTCTTAGACTCCGCTCGATAGGTCGACACCACCGGCGTGAGTGAAATGCAAAACCCAGTGCGCTTTGGGCAGGAGTTCCAGGGCCGCCTTGCGAACCCGCGGGATGTCTTGGTTTTCCACCGGGCGAAGGCAGCGGCAAAACGCGGCGGGAAGGTTATAGCGGACCAGCCGGAGCTGAGCATCAACGATCCGGAGCTGTCCAACGCGGAGAAGCTCTCAAAAGTGCGCGTGCAAACGCTCGTAAGGGAGTACCTCGCGGCGCAGGAGCTGCAGCTGCTGGGCGAGTCGGGCATGTCGGACGCGATCGAGACGTTCGTGGACAAGGACGACATTCATGCGATCCAGAAGTGCGTTCCTTCCTCGCTTGTCTTGTGCGTGCTGTCGGCGCTGATCTGGAGCATCGCTTCAGCCACGTCAATCACGCCCTCAAGTCGCTGATGAAGGGCGTGCAAGCGAATGGAGAGGAGGTTGAGGAGGAGAATATTGACGATATTGTAAGTCTGTCGCCTTCAATGTTTTCCTGGACGCTCAGCGAGTCGGCTCTAGGTGGAGAAAGTGAGAGAGAAGCATGATAAGGAATACGTCGAGAAGAGGCAGGATGGCGGGTCGTCTAAGTCTAAGGCACGCCTGTCGTTGTCCAAATTTCACAACGTCTGTTTGACTGCTGACTCCCCAGGGCAAAGGCAAGGCCACAAATGACGAATCAGACGCGTCCGCGGACTCAATGATGATGGACGTTGACGCTGGCGGATCAGACTTTGAGGAACTTGAGTCGGATCCTGCGCCAAAGAAGAAGGCAAGGGCCCCTGCCAAGAAAGCAACTGCCCCTGCAAAGAAAGCCCCTGCAAAGGGCAGAGGCAAGAAGAAAGTCGTGAGTGTTTCCTCTGTCATTGCATGCGGAAGGCTGACCGTGCGCGGATAGCAGGAAGAGTCGGACGACGAGGACGAAGATGAGATAGAGGAAGAAGAGGAAGCCCCCAAGCCCAAGAGAACAAATCGGGCTGCTGTCCTAAGGTATGTACAGATAAGTACTCGCATTCGCTGTCTCTTCACTAATCCGTACTTAGTCAAAGCACAACTACGAGAAAGGCTCCAGCAAAGAAGGCAACCACGGCAAAACAGGCGACATTGAGTTTTGCTCCCTCGGGCCGCACATCGACCCGAGCCGCGGCCTCTCGAGCATCAAAGAAAGTTGCCCAGGTGGTAGGTCTTCCGTCCGGTCTTCGAGCACTTGGCGTCAATTGATGCGTCTGGAACTTGCAGATGGAGTTAGACAGCGACTGATTTGCTCATGATATTGCACGAATTGCTACCATGACATCGTCCGATCTTGTTTCATCTCGTCGTCGTTGCTGTCTCTTTGTTATGTTGCTACCACTACATTGATCATGAAACATGGCCTTCCTCCTCTGGTGTAGCTAGAGGCGACAGTATGACTCACGTTGTGCTGTGTTGCTACTTTATTTATCCGAGGACGTCTGCCGTGAGACCCTCCGAGATAGATCGGACAAATAGTAAGATATACGGCTTGAATGCTGACCTTATAGCACTCGCCCATTTTCTGTTCTCTCTAGTCATACTCAACGCACCGACGACGTTTCTGTTCTATGGCTCTATCGCTATTATCCATACCAGTCGAGCTGTTCATTGAGATAGTGTCTACTGCTCTATTCGAACACCCTCGGCCGTCTGATGTCCTGTCCGTTGGCAAACTGTTCTTGGAAGTGGGACAACGCATTCTACACACTCACATCCGCTTTCAGACTCTTGATCAGCTCACGCTTTTCGCTGAGGGCCGCACACGTCTCGCATGTTGCCCGAGAACTCTCACTGTGACCCTGGCTGGCGGTACTGCTGGCTTCGATGTCTTTCTTCACCTGGCTGGCGTTCTGCGACGGTGTCGAGATGTCTTGATAGGGGCTGCCAGTCGTGATGAGCCTCCGCCTCCGGTTCCATTGGATATGCTTTCTCTCTGCCTGCATTCGCACATACAAAACCCTAATCTGCAGCACATCTATGATGCTTTGGTGATGGCGAAGTGAGTAATCCCTTTGTGGGGTATCCACCTGAAGCCAACGCGGTGCGCAGCCCGAAGACATTCGTCTGGAATGGTCCTGACCCAGACCACCATTTCTCTACTGCGGTGAGTACTCGTGCGGGTAGTCGTCGTACCTGTACTGTGCTGATACTGGTAGCACCACCAGATCGTGCCCACAGCTGCGTTCTACCTCTTCAGGGCGATCCGCACCTGGACTCGCATCGTGCACATCACCATCACCAGCGTCTCCTTCCCCTCTGATGAACTTGGCCTCCACGGGCCCCTCGCACACGACATGCCGCTCCTCCCCGTCATCCCCACCCTGCGCACGCTCTCACTCGGCCAGGCGACGCTCCTGCCGCCCGGCTCGGTCGCAGCGATGATCTGCCTGCCCGGCCAGGACAGCCTCGAGCTCGTGCGCCTCGTGGACGCGTACAGCGAAAGCATATGGGGCTCACGGATTCGACGGCGGGACGTGGAGCGGGCGGCGATAGCATTAACAAAGGGTGCGCCAGAGGACATCGTCGTGAAGGTGAGAAGGCTGGTTAGATGCGAGGCCAAGACGGAGCGGATCATGGGTGGCGACCGTGTAGAAGGCCTTCAAGTGCTAGAGTAACTTGTCCTCTTGCCTTTCCCTTGCACCATTCTTTTTGTGAGGAGGCTTATCCCTGCCCGATTTCGCCCACGCTGCGTGTGGGCCGTACGGCAACGCTTCACATTGGGCATATATACAGCCCATGGCGGACAATGTATATGTTACTGCTGGACATAGAGTCTCGGTATGCACTTTCATCTTACTGATTCACACCATTATACGCCATGGGTCGTGTATATTCCATGTACGTTTTACAGGAGACGAAGCCTAAACAGAGCGTAACAAAGTGGGGGAGTATTAGGGGCAGGTATGGACAGTGGTAAAAGTATGAAGGCCGAATCGCACGGACAGAGAGGGAAGCATAAAGAGGTCATGGGCATATAGGGAAACATGTCATAGGTCATTCGAAGCACAGCAGAGCCGAGTAGCCAAAGCACCAGCAGAGCGAATACCAGACGTCCAGAACGGGAGACGCAAGCGAATTGACAAGCCAGAGGCCTAGGGCAAGGAGCAGCGACGAGCGGACCCAGAGACATCTTGGAGGACTTGAAGCAATACCAAGGATAGTGTCGTGACCCAGGAAGAGCGGAGGACATAAGAGCGACTGAGCGGCGACGTAAAGCGGACGCCAGACACGAGTCGAGTGAGCGAGGAGACGAATACTGGTTTGTAGTGGGTGCCAACCCTAGGTAACGACAGAGTGCATTCTGCGAGAACTTGAGGTCGAAAGGTGAAGGTAAAGTCAAACGGAGTGCGTGTCATGTACGCTGTGAGAAGCAAAGAGGGGGTGGCGCTAAGGACTTGCGGACAAACGCGGACGGGGCATAGCGGTTGCGAGATCAGAGATCAACTCGTTCGTCGCACCGTGGGTATAAGCCGGCGATTGCGACAAGGACCTTGAACACCAGCGAACAAAGACAGGCGGGGTATCGTGGTCGGTGGCGGAGATTGACTCCGCTTGACGGACCAAGGGTATATGCCTGTCGTCCTGACACCGATGCCAGGACTTGAGAAAAACCACAGGTGGGTGATTGAGGTGATGACAGCGTAGGCCAGCTGCGGCAGTCAAACCTTGGGTATATACCTGCGGTTCCCAGACGAGACTGGGTTGAAGTGAAAGTGGCTCTGAATGCAACGGAAATACTGAAAATGAAGAAAATGGAACTGAAACAAGTTCTACATAAATGTACTGCGTCAGTGCAATTGGCCAAGCTGGTAGGACCCGTTACTTACTTCGCCTCCGAAGCAAAGGACGTGACGCCTAATAAAGGCGACGAAACATGCTGAGAAATGCGAAACGACCAGTGTTGCCATGAACAACGTCACAAGAACGAGTCGGCTTGGAAAGTGAAATCGAAGAGAATGCACTAGAAGTCGCTGTGGAAGGGGATGGCACCGACGATGAAACCGAGTATTCGCTCGACGCATAGCTCGAGTCGTTGAAAGAGGAGTCGCTTGGTGTCCTGAATGCTCCGGAAGAAGTGGGTGTCGATGGGGGAGTCACGCCCGACGACGTAGACACTGAGGCAGCGTCGAAATAGCGGACGCTGTTGGAATTGCTGCTTGAGGGAGAAGATGTCTGTGAGCCAAAGATCCGCGGTGAGTGAGTGGGCCCAGGGGTAGAGAGCCTTGTATCGCGGACGCTTCTTGGGTCGATTGAGGTCGTCTGCAGCCCGAAAGAATCGATACTTGTCTGTTCAAGTGCATGAGTCTGGTGTACCGCAATGGCGGATGTGGTGAACATTGGCTATAGAGGAGTGAGATAGACATCATCAGCGCGCATGCGGAGGACGTACTGAATGAACTGCTTTGCTGCTCGTATTAAGCGAATACGAAGGGCCGACAAACCTGCGGGCAGGCGCCACGACGTGCTCGATATCGGCTGTCTCGCCTGAGTGAAGGGATGATGCTGCGGCCTTGATGTCGCAATTCCTCAGGACATGGCGAGCAGCCGTAGTCTTGAGGACCGCATCTTCGAAGTCGTTGTCAACCACGGTCTGGGAAGACGTGTCTTGGCAGTACTTGACATTCGAGATCGCCTTAACGTGCGCGGTTTCACGGCTACAGAAGTCAATGTTTGGCATCGTCCACTTGCTTCATCTCAAAATAAAGGGAAGACACACCTGCGGTCCTCGCTCTTCTCGGCCTCCTCTGCATTCGAGTACGTGGGCGTTGGCTCGGTCTTCAGAATGTCCGGCAGCGTACGGGTGATTTTGTTCTCGTCAGCGTTAACCGCTTGAATGCTGGCCGGTTCAAAAGTATGGGTGGTGAGGCGGACTCGCAAATCCTCCAGCTCGTGGAAGATCTTGTCCTCTGAGGAGGTCAAAGTGATCATCCTACCGCTTTCTCCCCCTACTTGTACCACAAGGACTGCGAGCTGCTGGCCCGCCTCACTGACCGAATCCGCGGAAGCGTCGCCGGACAGGGTGAAGAACTCGACGATCTTCATGGGAGCATCGCACGGAGTCGGGACTTCTTTCAAACTGAGACCTACATGTTTGCTAGAGGCACCATTCTGGACAGATATCTTGTTGCCGCAGGAGAGAGGCGCGGCACTAGAGTCCTTCGCGTCAACGAGGGCTGGAGAGCATGAGACCAAGCCACGCTTCCACCAGGCAGCTGTGGGTGAGTGTGGAACGATCGGGGTAGCATCACGAGAGCAAGCACTGATAGCACGCGTGGGCTCTGCGCTAGGGAGAACGGAGGCAGGGGAGGGGAACGGGCATGCCTTGGGCGAAGTGACGGTAGCCTTGACAGATGAAGACTGGGGAACCTCCTGCAGGCGCGAGCGCTCCTTGTCTTCCTGCACATCCAACGATGTTGGTGAGAATCTTCTCGACGGCCCCGCGCGCAACGTCTTTTCCCATCCTGGCTGCATAGCCGCCGGGCGGATCGCATGGTCCGCCTGCATCTGCCTATCAGCCGTTGCGCCCTTTGTTGAAGCGGGTTTTGGGGCTGGGAAACGAGACAATGAGGCGGCGTACATCCATTCGGGTGCCGTGGGGAACTGCGTGCCGTTCAGGATCGGTGTTAAATCCATATCAGCAACGGTAGACTGAGTGTTGCCGCCGGAGGTGAGCTCAACCTTGAACGCTGGAACGATGTGCTGGATGGTCCTGCCCAGGGTGAAGTGAAGTACTGTCAGCGACGCGTGTGGAATGAAAGCTGGAACCACTTTACTTGATACTAATATCTGAATTCTTCGTGCTTACAGCCGTTTCCTTGGGTGTCTTCGCCATCTTGCGAACAGGTGCATCGGAATCGACAGGGTTGAAATGAGTAGCCCGGGCAGTGACATTCTGCGCCTGTGCCGGATGCGTGATCCCACGTCCGTAAGTCACGCTGGGAGCAATAGAGCGGCTGCGCGCGTCTCCGAAGAGCGGACGGCTAACGGCGGGCTTGGGGGACTCGGCCTGAGCCGTCAAATCGACATTGCTGGGGGCACGAGTGACGGAACTCCTGGTTGGACGCGCGAAGGACGGTACATTCTCCTTGTTGGCAGTGAAGGCACGACGCTGACGTGTTCCACGAGCGATCTTGGCAATGGCACGGGTCTGCTGTGACTTATAGGCTGCGGCGATGAACAGCTTTGCATTCTACACATGGCGGTCAATAACGTCGAGAACACGGTAACGATGAAAGCGCACCGCGGCAATGGGAGACAGGCTCTTCGGCACAGGCGGAAGCGGTATGGACGGCGGTAAGGTGTGAGCAAGAGACTTGGATAGCATGTCGTCGACCGTTGAGGCTGGCATAGGACCTTCGGCTGCTTTATTGACCCCGACGGAACCAGACTTAACCTTGTTCGTGGGCGTTCCGAGGCGGTTCGCGAGATCTTCCTTCCTGACAGGAAGAGGAATGGCCGAAAGCGAGAGGGTGCGCGCAGCCCTCGTCAAGGGCGGCGCTGCGACGGCCTTCGGAGCACTGGCCATCTTGGTCTGGCGCGAACGAGGCAGAGATCCAGGTCCACATGTTCGACCCTTTTGAACCTTGGGATCGACTGTGACGACAGCGAGGCGAGCGGTGGTGAGGTCGAAAGATTGCATCTTGCTTGATTGCTGCTTGTGTCTTGTGCGATTGCGTTTCCTAGCAGAGGCGCACTAGCGCTTGAGCCAGTATATGAGTGACATTGCAATCTCGACCAAGTCTAAGACAGATACAGGTTCTACCTACACTGTCAGCATGATGAGACCATATGAAATGAGTCTGAGGAGACTCACTAAATTCAGTCGCAATTCCAATCAGGACAATGCCAATTCTACGGCGGATTTATCATCAGCTGGAACATGTACCTGTCAGTGCGTAAGAGAGAAGTGGCTTCTGCCTGAATCGCTAGCAAGATCTCAGCCATTCAAATCTGACAATTTCGGGACCCTGGGTCAGAACGCGACACACAAACGCTTGAGCATTCATTTCGTGAGCGATCATGATGCTCACGGCTGAAGTCTAGACCTTCAGTCCATGACCTCGAGACTTCTTGCGCTTCTGAACCAGGCTAGCCATTCTCAACATATGCAAGGTTGTCTTGTAACTAATCTGCTACGACGGGTGACCGTTGCTTTATGAATCTCATTGCAGGCGAACAGAGCAGCGCGGGTTTGCATACCTCAGAGTTGTACGGTCGAAACGTATCCACTCCTGTCGTAACGCCAGGGTTAGTGAACCCTTTCGTGCCATTGTACAAGCTCCTGTCCAGCATATCAAAGTCAGTTCTGCGTAGCATGGCTTACAACCAAAACTTAAAATCGTTAGCACGCGGGATTACCTACCGTTTTCGACATCCGGAATCAGCCGAATATGCGCCGAATATGCACTTTTCCATATTAGCCTACCGGTTTGCAAACGCAATGGGCTCTTGTTTGCGTATTATTAGCATATCTGGGTTGATGGTAATGTCTTCTTGAGACCTTGCAGCTTACCTCGTAATTGTGTCATATCGTCACTTCGCAACTGTCGATATAACGGAAGCATGTTGTGACTATCACGGGCGCTTACCATGTAGACCGTCACCCAATCTCTACAATTTTGCAGAGGCCGTCATGCCTTCATGTCACACTGGCCCTAAGGCCAACCTGACCGCTGTTGCTCGATCTGTGGGTACCGTCACCATTCGCCGCAGCTGATGCATCATCTGTGAGCGGCGTACCTCTGACATAGATCAGTAAGCCCATCCAGCAACCTCCAACTCATCTGAAAGGCTAGTACTCTGAGGTACTGAGTCAGGATCCGAGCAGCTCTGAACTGGAGAATGTGTGTCATTAAGGCCGTTCGCAGTGATGCTCTTCCCGGGCCAACGCTTGAGGGTATCGAAACTTCCGCTCCTTCAGAGTAATTATCCGTTCCTCACCTCGTCTTGCGGCTCGGGTACTACGCTTTTGCACCTGGATACTGATCTGCTGGCGGTCGCCGGTACGTGCTGGCTGATATGGGCCATCCTCTGCTCGTCTACTAGACGCACTTACGGTGGGCTGTATATTACGTACCGGTAGAACCACGCTCATATATATATATAGCTCAAGCTCTCTGCGCGATCTCTCCGAAGGCGATTACACTTCTTTCCAAGCGGCTTCTAATCAACTGCTCCGTCTCGCGTCTCCAGCGCTATCATCTCGAGTGTATACATCACATGCAGCTCATCAAGCTTATATCGCCCGAATGCCCTGCAGTGGAGCCTATCTGAAAGGTACGTCGTTTTCTAAGAGGCTGTCCGGCCCACCTTCACTGACACGAGTTCAAGTGGGAATGCGCACGTACTCCATGGAGACTCTGGTTTACGAATGAATGCTCATCTGGAGCGTCCTTCAAGACGACTGTTTCATCGACCTCAGTATTCCATGTTTTTATTCATTGTACTGCTTTAGTCGATTCTATTCACCTCCTGCTATGCATTGTATGGCACCATTGTGTACTCATGTGTTGTATTTATGCTTCCATCAGCAAGGGTACTCGTAAGGAGACTTGTGTCTGCTTGCTGAGCCCGAATGTGGAGGACAAAGCTACAATATTGGTGCGTATGCCAGGAGCACGACGGTCGTGAATGCTCATTGGCGATCATGTATGCAGGAATCCGTGCCACTATAGGAAGGATGAGTGCATTGTGGCCACACCGTTACCGGCGGCCCGTGACATGCTGTGGCCCAAGTTTCCCATGGCCAAGCGCGCCGCCACTGATGTTCGTCCCGCCTCTGCTCACTTCCTCTCCATTCTCCGCTCTCCACTGCGCTGAACAATCTGATATCCTGCTTTGTCTCTCAATGCCAGACTTTAACGTTGAAAACAGGGCGGATGAACATCATCTCGCCTTCACCTCCAAAGGCAAGGACAAGTCGATAGCTATCCCGACTGAACAGAGTCAGGTCTTACGTTCTAATGAACTGAACGAAGATGGGTGGGCTTCGGAGCTCCAGGGAAACATCCATGTTTTCAACGGAGATATGCAAGAATATATGGACATCTTCGTACCAAGCCGGACGCCAATGCCGATGCGGGCTGCGCCGCCACAAAATGTCTTCGCCAATGTACCCGTGAACGTCCCTGAGTCTCAAATGTACATGCCACTAGTAAGCATAGAGCGCCGTATTCACGTCTATCATTCTCATAATCAGGTGTTCGTATAGGTCGAAGGCCTACAAATGTTGACTCAAGATTTCGAGCAGTCGCTCAGACCTCACTTCCACAACAATAGCAAGAAGAGAATCAAATTCCCGTACAAAGAACTCGAGCATAACCATCACAACACAGGTCCTGATCTCATCGCATCTCTTCCTGGTGTGAATGCGGTCCCGCGGTGGCGTAACATTAGCCTGGTAATCGAGGTCAAGAGGAAGAAGAGCCAAGATCCTGTTGATAAATACGGTGCCGTGCACACCCAGACGATGATTCAGCTAGCGAAAAATGCGCGAAACCTACTCCTCGTACATCAACGGCTATACACCATCGTCGTCGGCATGTACGGCCACAAGGCACGTCTCATGCGTTTTGACCACACCTCGGCGGTAGTGTCCGCACAGTTTGACTACACACGAGAACCAGACATCTTGCGCCAGTTCCTTTGGCGCTTCGTAAACCCAATCTCGACTCGATGCAAGGTTGTCGGAGATGATCCTTCTCTCCATGTGCCTTCACCAGCAGATTATGCGTGGATCAATCGGGTGTTGGTGAATCATCATCAACATTCGCTTACACCAGAAGCTCAGTATGGTTGCCGATGGGTGACTTTCCGGGGCCCCTACGACAGGGAGGTAAGGTTCTGTAGAGTGAGGTTGCTGTTTGTGAATCCGCGCCTCTTCTCTCGAGCCACTAGCGTGTGGGCAGCATTCCTCGAAAACGACAACAGCGGGCGTCTCTTCATTACAAAGGATTACTGGCGACAGCTCGCAAGGCAGGAGTCAGATGACGTGTTTTATCGATACATCAATGATTTCGCTTCCCTCCGTGACCCAAGCGAACGGCCACGACTTCTGTTCGGGATCGCAGAATTCGGTTATGTTATCGATTTAGGCGAACCAGAAGTGCCGGCGAGGCGTTGGAAGCCAATTTCTGATCCACAAGCAACGCAGGATGCACACTGTTCAAGCACCTCCACGGACTCGACCGATGAATTCAACATTGCCAGACCGGAGGAACCATCGTTGAAACCCGTTGCTGGCACAGACTTTCACGGCCACTGTACTGCCTCAGCCGTTGTCCGCAATCCTTACACAGCATTCGTAAACGAGCGGACTCAGGTGCGAATACTGTTGAACACAGCTGGTGCACCACTATCTGGGTTCCGTAGGACAAGGAGATTGGTCGAGGCGCTACGCGATGCCATCATAGGTACGCTCATATCTCTGTGTTTCGACCTTGTATCCCGCCATTCTAATGCTTTCTCTGCTCGGGCTTTCATTTAGGCCATCAGCGAGCTTATGAGGCAGGTATCCTCCATCGTGACATTAGCGATGGAAATGTGATGTTCAACACGACTGCCGATGCGCTCTCTGCGGGGTTCATATCAGATTTTGATCAAGCGTTCAATTGGAAGCGATTTCTCCAGCTGAGAGGCTGGGCTCCCACGCTGGCAAGCTGGCAGAAATGCGTCAACGGTGGCGGTCGAGCTGGTATCCCAGCTGTTGTTGAGTTGACTGATCAACAGAAAGTAGAGAACAGAATCCAGCTGGAGCGCGATCAACTTAGTAGCATGTTCAAAGAGAGAACAGTGAGAATGTGCTTTTCTCTAGGTCGCACAAGATGCTGACAGTGACACCTAGTCAAATTGCTACTTCGTAGCAGTTGAGATTCTCGAGGAACGCTCCCTCAAGCTGCCAATTATACACGAGGCCAGGCACGACCTCGAATCGTTCTATTGGCTTCTATTATGGCTAGTCCTACGACACACGGCGCACGATCACCCTAAAGGCGCATTTTCCTGCAGTTCGGTTTTTGCTGCTACCCGTGACGATAAGCGGTCTAGACTCAAAGTGAAATGGCTCTTAGATCCAAAGGGAGACATCGAGGTTGAAGAAAACAATCCGCTGACCATTCTCCTGGCGCACTTGAGACAGATTTTCCAGTCAAACAGGAAAAGCTCAACAGTGGACAATCATCCAACACACGAGAAAGTTCTTACAGCGTTCTCAGACGCGTTGGCACTTCAGGGCTGGCCAGAAAGTGATCCAGCGAGGCCGTTCCAACTTCCGATCAAGTCACCGAAAAAGTTAAACGCGGCCACTGGACCGACTATCACCGAGGACACTGCAACTGGACAAATGGTCATGACTACTGCGTCCAATGGAGACCAAAGCTCAACTCAAGCATATCCTCTCTCAAAGTACATTTCCAAGCGCATACGGGAAAAGTCCCTATGTATGAATGCACCAAGGATTTATGGGAGTCCCACTGTACGTGATGAAGATGTCGAAATGGAAAGTGCAAACCAACACACGGCAAACAAGCGTACGGCAGACAATCATGAAAATGACCACCCCGGGCCCGGGCGAATCAAACGAATGAAACTTCTCTTCAATTCTTTATTAGATCTTTACAATAACCAGTAATCCACCACCCTTCATTATGATACCCATCACCATGCTGTTGTCACTTCCTTTCCACCATGTAGTTGTTCCACGTATGAAGACGCACGATATCTTGACACGAGCCGGTTCAGCCCAGATATTGTACAACTGTTTCGGAACTTCTAGTTCAAAGCCATAAAGTGCGGTCCATGAAACGAGTAAGACGAACTTATGAGATATCTGTCAGAGTGGAAAACGGGGTTATGTATGCGGTAATGCCCCACATCAATATTGAAACCCCGATTTTCCTTGAGCAAATTAACGTGCTTAACAGGAATTATTCAGGAGCAAAAACAAGGATTGAGCTTAATAATCAATTTAATTTCGGAGACAACTTACTTGGGGTGGTCGCGCCTATCTTTTTTTTCGCCCGCTATAAGGCTATGCACATATTTCCTCACATGTGCCACCGCAATTGCAGACAGAAAAAAAGGAGAAAAGGCAGACCTTTCTGACGCGCCCAATGGTCGCACTATCTGCAACGATTCGATCGCCTCTTGTCTCTCGCTTAGCTTGCAGCGGTGACCTCAGGCCCCTTCCTTCATCCATCATCACTTGTTGGTAACCATTCGTTAACGACTGGTAATAGCAACGGGTCTGTTTCAGAGTCCGCTTTACATCTGCAAATCATCCAGGTGCCGCGAGAAGGCAATCGGTTGAATCATGAGCGCCGACAGTCTTTCCTGTCATGTGACGTGACCAACAATCATGTGCGCTTGTATAACACGAATGTGGCGCTCAAGGGCTCGCAGCTTGCTTTCACTACTACCATTACCCGTCTAAACTTTGAATCTTCTCAGAAGCATTATGCAGTCACATAACTCCTCTTCCGGTGCTACATTTGTTACCTGCTTGGCTGATTCTGGTGGCAGTTCTGGTCTGACTGAGTCGTCCTTCACGTCAAACGAAGCGAGCTTCGACGAGAGTATCCCGGTCGAACACGCCCAGAGAATACAGCAACCGCGCAGTAGAATTGAGAGGAAATTCAACATCTCCCGTAGCTGCATTGGCTGCTACCTGCGCGCGTTTGTGCCAACGAAAGTGAAAATGCCACACTGGGCGCCACACGACCTCTTTGGTCGACCACTATGCTCAGGGGATCACGGCGGATTCTGCGCCTCGATGGTACGGACAAATGCATTTGTACGAGTTTCTTTCGATTGATTTTTTGGAAAGACTGCAGCGCTCAATCAGCTCATCCAATTGTTCCCCAAACGAAGACGCCTAGCATTTCTAGGAACCAAAGGTCGGCTGCTCAAACCCCCTACGAGCTCCCGCAACATGAAGCGATATGCAAGTAGCCCTACAATTGTGGCATCACTCCCGGGGAAGGACCGAGCGTTCTATGCACTGCCGGAATGGGCGAACGTCTCAATTGCCTTCGAGATCATGCAGCACAATGATGATGACCCGATAGGCAAGGACGCTATGGAGCACGAGCACACTTTGGAAAGAATCGCACATCACGCGCAAAATCTCTTCGTTGCACAGAATCGGCTATTTGTCTTTGTCGTCGGGATCTTCGGATCCAGCGCACGTATATTCCGGTTTGACCACGCCGCCGCTGTCGTGTCCGAGGCATTCGACTACACAGAGCGTCCAGATATATTGCGCGAATTCCTTTGGAGATTTGTACATCCACTGTCGACTACTTCTAGCGTGTCTGGTGCGGATCCGTCGATACAAGTCCCGGAAGAGGTCGATATCTATCGAGCGCAAATGCTACTTGACAAATCAGGAAAACCTCCTCTTTCGCAAGCAGAACAGAAGATGTGCAGATGGATCACCGTACGTGACACGAACGGTGATCTGTTGCGCTTCTTCGCATTCCGGCTGCTTTATACTAATCCCAACATGTTCTCTCGTGCATGTTCTGTCTGGGAAGCACTCAAGGAAGGCGAGAAGACAGGAAGGACATATGTCATCAAGGACGCGTGGCGACAGCTGTGTTTTCCGGCCGAAACGGACTTCTACGATGTCCTTCATGGAGGTGTCGATGGCATACGCCATGCCTCTCGCAGCGTCGACGCCTACAATCATGCTGACACAGATCCATGCTTGCTCGGTCTAGCACAGGACTACATTGGTGTCGATTTGGGGAGAAGGGAGTATCTCCGTTACAATGCGGGGTGTGATTCAACGCGTTGTGCGCAACTCGCGAAGAACCCGAACACAAGCAGAAAGTCGTGCACAGACGCGTGCGTCCCTCATCGGAGCCTCCTCACGGGTCATTGCACCATTTCCTCCGCTCGCCTTGGGATGCCTTTGGATAGCGAACTCGAACGAAGCCATATGAGACTAGTGTTGAAGACAGTGGGACGACCGATATCACATTTCACACGGACATACCAGTTGATAGAGGCATTCCGCGATGCAATTATGGGTGAGTCTATTTGGTTGAGGAGCATCAGGACGCTCGTTGCTGATTTGTATTGTAGGTCATCAAAGAGCCTACGAGGCTGGTATCATCCATAGAGATATCAGCGAGGGCAACGTGCTACTCGCTGAAGACGAATCCTTCACCGGCTTCATCGGTGATTTTGACCACAGCTTCAATTGGAAGACGTTCCTCAAACGGCGGGGTCTTGAGGTCAGTCTAGAGAGTTGGGAGAAATATGCTCGGCAACGGTATGTAGCAAAAAATGGGCCGGGGACGCGACTGGATGAACCTGGTGACCATTCACCCAGCGAGAGAAGACTTATCAAACGATGGACGCAGGAGCGAACGGTGAGTGCATATGTATCACTTAAAGTACGAAAGCTCATCAGGGAAGCGACTATAGGGCACCTTATACTTCATTGCTATCGAAGTGATGGAAGGGATCTCCTTACATGAAGCTCGCCATGACTTGGAGTCATTCTATTGGCTACTGTTCTGGCTTATGCTTCGTCACACTCAGCATAGCCATCCTGATGGACAGAAAGCGAGCGATTTCTACTTCAAGGCACCCTCGGAAAGCGCACTTGCGGAGTACAAGAGGATTTGGCTTATTCAGCACGCCCCAATTTCGGTTCCGGGAAATCACCCAATGTCGAAATTGCTGGTTGATCTCAGAGATCTTTGTCGGAGGAACTGCTTGCTTTCCCACTTGAATAACCCGATTGAACCCCTCACGCACGAAGCTATGCTGGCGAAGTTCAACGAGGCACTCGCCAGCCCAGGCTGGCCAGAGTATGATCCCGCGATTCCATTGAATCGCGATCCGCAACCCTCAGAGCTTCATAAACCTGATACTAATGATACCAATGATACCAACGATACCAATGATACCAATGATACCAACGATACCGACGAACTTCACAGCACCCGCCGCATGGAAAGCACTCAGGCGACCCACAGCACCCACTGGTTCGAAGATCGCCTCATCCGGAGCGCATATTTTCCTGTCCGCGAGGGCGTCTCAAAGGAGAGGGACTGCCCACATGGCACAAGCAGTATTCGGTGTAGAAGCGAACCGTCCGTATGTTTTCGTGCACGGACCCGATACAAACACACCCGGGATTTGCAGAACACTGGTCAGAGAGTTGCCGTTCAGAGCAGGTCCAGTAGCAAACGCGGTCGTGAAGACGACGATGACGACGACGACGACGAATATGAACCAGCGAAGCGCCCTAGATCAGAACGCGCAGAGGACGTGCGAACTCGGCCAAGGTCGATCATTCACAACGCCCTCCGGATCCTACCAAGCCTCCCAGCGCTTCTACTCAGAAGTGCTCTACGCACAGCGCTGAAGTATACCTCTTTCGGAACCCTAGGGACTTGATTCGCTTGTTATAATTGCTTGTCTTTCGTGTGTCTAGTATGTCTTCTTTGGCATCTCTTCTCTTAGCCTTCAATTCACACGTGAGCACTGTCAGATATCTGTACTTCTATCTCTTCTGCTCGATGTAACACACACACACACACACATTCGACGCCCGGACACTATCCGTTTGACAGCGTACGCTCGCATCTAATCTCCCAAGTTCGGACCAGGACCTGCCGGCGGTAACATATTGGCGGGAGCATCGTCGTCGACAGCGGCATTGAGGTCGCTCAGCGAGTCTGACTTGTCTACAATCACATCCTGCAATATTGCCAGGGCCCGGGATCTGGTCGGAAAGGACACTCGGGAGAACATGTTCTATCCTTGTCTCTTATTATATACTACGACCTTCTCGATATGGATGAGCATGTACTACTATGCTCATCGCAGACTATACACTTTCGTCACGAGTGGATGCGTAAGTACGACTGTCGGGTACCGATGATTCTAATCATTATATCAATGCATCGGTACTCCATTAGGACCCCATATTTTAGAGCTCCGATCCTAAACAAACCGAAAATGTCCCTCACAATGACCTGCTTCTGGCAGCATTTCCACGTCTCGTGAGACCATTCTGCCACTGATCTCACCCAAACCTGGTGAGTGTACAGTTCTCCCAGGACACATGCCCGAAGTCCCCGCGCTGAGATCGTGAAAAGTCTAATCTTATCTGCCCCCCAAACTGGCTCTTTTCGGATCTCTGGGGGTATTCCCCCGGGTCCTAGTCAATTGCTCCGAAACTGCGGTCGCGTGTGCATACCGCGTGTGTGGCGGGAACTTCAAGTTGTTCTTGAACGTCAACGTCGACTTCACGCAGTCCTGCTTGTAGTGTGATTACTATTCCTTTTTAATCTTGATATTACAGCATGGGGTCTCTTTCCTCCGCCGATACTTTGGGCACCTGTGCAACTGGTACTACTAGCTACTCGTCCAGCACTGAAGAATCGGACGGCTTGCAGGCTCATGCTACAGATGTCGATGCTCTCCACCCAGTTGAACGTCTGTCCAACAGGATTGACAAGAAGTTCAACGTGTACAATGGCTGCACTGGCTGTTTCCTGTGCGCTTTTACTCCCACGAAGACCAACATACCACTGTGGATACCAAATGAGGGGCCAATAAGACTACAAGACACGGGCGTAGCATTGTGCGCGTTTGTTGTATATAATCATATTACGATATTCTGTCGCATTCGAGCTGAGATGGTGTCATAGGTTGCAATTCTTGAGCACCTCGTCCAATCATTCCCTAAAGGAAGACGCTTGGCTTTTGTAGAAACAAAGGGAAGACTGCTCAAACCTCCCTTGAGCACTTGTAACATGGTAGAATGTTCCAGCAGCCCTACAATTGTGGCGTCACTCCCAGGAAACGACCGTGGATTCTTTGCGTTGCCTCAATGGGCGGACATCTCGGTCGTCTTTGAGGTCATGCAGCAGGAGGACGACGATCCAATCTGCAAGATCTCTGGGCAGCACAACAACACTTTGGCACTAATGACTCTCCATGCGCAAAATATCTTTATGGCACAGCGCCGGCTCTTTGTCTTCGTCGTCGGCATCTTTGGGGCCACTGCACGCATTTTCCGGTTCGATCATGCTGCAGCTGTTGTATCAGAGAGTTTCAATTACTGCGAGCATCCCGAAATCCTTCGTGGATTTCTATGGAACTTGGTGCATCCACCCTTAGGCACAGTTGGTGTCTGTGGCGCGGATCCATTCATCCGAATCCCCGAGAAGCGTGACGTTCTCTGGTCACAGAAGCTACTCCGCAAATTGAAGAAGCCTCTTCTCACGCCAGACGAGCGGAGGATGTGTCGATGGATCACCGTACGAGACAGAAATGGGGATACATCTAGGTTCCTAGCATTTAGGCTGCTATACACCAATCCGGACATCTTCTCCCGCGCGACGACCGTCTGGGAAGCTTTTAGAGATGGCGAAGTGGATGGCAAGAGATATGCTATCAAAGATTCATGGTGCAGAATGCTATTTCTAGCTGAAACAGACTTTCACGCCATCCTTCGTGACGGTGTTGATAATGCATCGCATGCTTCGTCTAGCAGCCGCATTCCTGATCGCAATGAGAGACAGCATGGCTTGCGTGGGATAGCCGAGGTCTATACTTCTGTCGATTTCGGGCGTGAGGAACTTCGTTGCTATGACACTGTCAGCGAACGTGCTGGTGTATTGTCTCGATGGATGCAACGCGGAAAAACCCCGAAAGGAAGCGGCAATTTGTGTTCTAGGTCGTGCACCACGTATCAAAGCATCAGCACGGGTCAATGCACTCGGTCCTCTGCTCGTCCTAGCGCGCTGTGGAATAGCGAACTCGAACGAAGCCATATGAGACTAGTGTTGAAGACAGTGGGACGACCAATCTCACATTTCACACGGACATACCAGTTGATAGAGGCATTCCGCGATGCAATCATCGGTAAGTCTGTTTGGTTGACGGAGCTCTCAGAATGCTCGTTGCTAACCCGCATTGTAGGTCACCAAAAAGCCTACGAGGCTGGTATCATCCATAGAGATATCAGCGAGGGCAATGTGCTACTCGCTGAAGACGAATCCTTCACAGGCTTCATTGGTGATTTTGATCATAGCTTCAATTGGAAGACGTTCCTCAAAGAGCGAGGTCTAGAGGTCAGCCGAGAGAGTTGAGAGCAATATGCTCGGCAACGGTATGTAGCGAATAATGGGCCGGGGACGCGACTGGATGAACCTGGTGACCATTCACCCAGCGAGAGAAGACCTATCAAACGATGGGCTCAGGAGCGAACGGTGAGCGCATACAACTTCCATATTATAAGACCGCTCAAGGAGGCAACTATAGGGTACCTTGTACTTCATTGCCATCGAAGTGCTGGAAGGGATCTCTCTACATGAAGCTCGCCATGACTTGGAGTCGTTCTACTGGCTGCTGTTCTGGCTCATGCTACGTCACACTAAGCATGACCATCCTAATGAACAGAAAGCAAGCGATTTCTACTTCAAGGCACCCTCGGACAGCGCCCTCGCTGAGTACAAGAGCGTCTGGCTTATTCAGAATACCCCAATTTCGGTCCCGGGAAACCGCCCGATGTCGAAGTTGCTGGCTAATTTAGGGGACCTTTGTCGGCGGAACTGCTTGCTTTCCCACTTGAATCACCCGATTGAACCCCTCACGCATGAGGTTATGCTGGCGAAGTTCAACGAGGCACTCGCTAGCCCGGGCTGGCCAGAGGATGATCCTGCGATCCCGGTGAATCCGCAACCCTCCGAGCTTTTTAAACCCTGTGTCAAGGACGACCGGAAATTCCACAGCAACAGTTTGCCTGATGACCACTATCCGTTAGAGCGCCTTGTCAGGACCGTAGATGACACCCTCACAGGTACAGGTAAGATCATTCAAGGGGACTGCGACTTCTCGAGTAGCCTGGACGACGGTCAGTATCGGAGCGAATCTTCCGTATATCGGCCCTCAAGGACCCGGGGTCCGCGACGAAAGATCACCACTCGGAGCAGGCCTAGCAAACGCGGCCGCGACGATGATGATGGTAATGACGATAGGCCGGCGAAGCGAGCAAGGTTGAAGCAAAGCTCGGTTATTTTTGACCCTGCATCTCATAAGCGTTACTCTTGGACATATCGGATCTTCAAGACTGTTTGCAGAAAACTGTTCCTCCGTTGATATGTTCTTCACGTTAATCGCAATTCCAACATTCTGGCTGCTGCACTATGTCATAACGACTTGCACTGTTGGAGAAGCTCACGCATCGCATGGAGGAAGCGCGCTATGTCTCATCCCATACAAACCAGTCGAAGTCTTGAAGCTGGCTTACCTTATCGCGATTGCACTCCGTGATTGCAACTGTACTATGGCCGCTCTCTTTGTTGTAGTGTCTTTGTGGTTGGGCTATTATATAGCAAGCTTAAACGAACTCACATCGCGGATGTCTTCGCGGAGGAGTGTACGATCAAGAAGTACACGAAGTAGCCTGTTACTGACTATTGTCCTCATCGAGAACGCTGTTTTGTAGGGCTTCTTCTTTCAGCACTGTAGTCACGGGTGCATCACTATAGTGTTGCTCTTCCTCTCCAAGTTTGTCAACCGAAGACTGCAGTCCTCGCGAGGACGTAAGGATGAGCCCCTTGCTCTCGCCTACCCAGGCGGCGACGCCTGCTTGTGGTCCGTCTCCGTGCACGAGAAGCGCGAGGCGCAGCACAAGGTATGCCGCCATTCCTGACACAGTGAGAAACAGGGAAATGCAAAACAATATGGCCAGCGTGCTGGCCAAGAGCGTTCCTGCGTTGTCATTGCCATCAGCGCGATGCATGCCTCTTAGTGTCAGCTGCTGACTTACCAAAGAGCGACACAACAATCGCAGCAGCGAAGAGAGCGCCTGCCAATGAGACGAAGATCAAGGTAGCGAAGACAAATAAAGAGAAGCCGCTACCGTCACACGAATTCAAGCTCAGGCAACTGGACAGTGTGTGTTGACTTACATGAAGGAGAGTGCTGGAAGCAAGCTCAGAGCTGAAAACACTGTCAGAAAACTCTACGGTGTGATACATTAGCCTGCGTAAAATGCGTTAACGACGAGACGCACCGAGCGAAGAGGACGTTCCCGGAACGCCTGGAAAACCAATCTCATCCACGGACGCGCATAATCACGTTCAAATCTGTGCAGAGACCTTAGGAAAAGAGTGTAGAGGAAATATGCTTATGTCGACTGACCGCTGGGTCAGCTCTCGGACGGCGTTTGCGCTTTTCTCGAAAGATGAGAGCAATTCATCCTGGTCCGCCTGCTGTGCAAACTCGGACGACAAAGACATACAGATCTATGACAGGCTATAGGCTAGTCTTCTATGAGCGAAGTAAGAGATTCCAATAAGGCGCATTTGCAGAGACAATATGAACGAACGCTGATGATGTCGGCAGTCGCGCCAACGTACTGTTTTGGCGCGTCGCGTCACAGCTCATGTGACTTGGGTTAGATGCAGCCCAGGGTTATGCCGCGCGGTTTTACCGAGCAGACGATCCTCGATCACATCTCACTTTCCTCTTGCCACTGCCCTAATCCTCATTCAACTCGCTGGGCGTGTGCAGCGATGAGTGGGAGGAAACCCAATGCGCTCGAGCAGAAGCTGCATCAAGCCGCGCTTGCTGATGCAAAGAAGGTGCGTCGTGTTCCATTGCGTTTCGGAAAGGCGTACTGAGATGGTCCTCTTGTGCAGACCCTCACGCAGAAAGAATGCGAGGCACTTATCCCCGATGCGTCGGCGCGGATGGCCGCAATCAACTTCCTTTTGGGCACGGTTATTGCGGTCTATCACGTCGAAAAGCTGGGTGCTCATGGTGTTTGGCTGGATTCTGCAGGGGTTGCTCAAGGCCATGAAGGACACTAAGGGCGTTGTGTCGTTCCGCGCTGTTCTGAAAAAGGAGCTGGACGTGTACGCTCTAGACTTGCGCGAGGAATGGGCGTGCGACTGATTATGCACAGGAAGAAGGATATGAGCGGCGAGGAGAACATGGTCCTGAGCCACATCCAAGCGTCGGGAAATGAGGGTACACCCGCGACCTCCGTCTTCTACTTCTCGAAGCTTTCTCTGACCAAAGCCTCGCAGGCATCTGGACAAAACACCTCAAAGCAAAAACGGAGCTTCACCAGACAGTCATCGACCGCTGCCTCAAGTCTCTTGTTCAGAAGCAGCTAATCAAGGCGGTGAAGTCCGTGAAGGTGTGTTCAGCTTTTTTTGAATTTAATATCTCACATGTATTCAACCGCTCTTGCGTACGTAGTATCCTACACGGAAGATCTACATGCTCTTCCATTTGGACCCATCGGTAGAGATGACAGGCGGTCCTTGGTACACGGACAATGAACTAGACACCGAGTTCATCAAGTTGCTCTGTAGTGCATGCCTCCGTTTCATCCGAGAGAAAGTTCGTGGAGACAACGTACACATCTCTCAGTCGCTAACTTTTAGCTGCGACACAGAGTCTACCCAAGTCTAAATCGACCTCAGAAGACTCGTCATCTCGCACACAGCCTCTCTACCCCATCTCCGCTGCCCCGCCGTACCCAACGGCACAGCAGATCCTCGCATTTCTTAGCAAGAGCCGTATCACGGAGACGCAGCTGAATGTGGAGCACGTTGAGATGTTGCTCAATGTCCTCGTGCTCGACGGTGAGATAGAGAAGGTCGGTACCCACGCCTTGTCTGAAGCTGTTACAACAGGAGCCAGTCTGTCCTTGCATTCAGAACATGCTGTTCTGGATGTGCCGATTGAATGGCTATTTGGTTCGTGACGTTGAGCTGTGAGCGGCCAGCTAATGCGATTTTCTGTTAGGTTCCAGCGTTCGCCGCGTCACTATGGGACTCGAGTATGAATGCCGGGGACGACCGAGATGGCAGTGATAGTGAGGACGAGAGCGAAGCGGAGAGAAAGAGGCGCAAAAGAAAAGGCAAGGAGAAGGATAGCGGCTCGCGCAGTCTGAAGCGGAAACGGAGCAAGAAGAGCCGCTCCGACTCGGAGTCTGACTCCGACTCTGAGGAAGAAGCAGAGAGGTACAAGGCCAAGAAGCGACGCCGGAAGGCTCAAGACAGCGACAGCGACGAGGATATGGATCGTGATCGCAAGCGCAAACGGAAGAAGCGCAGGCACGATGACGAGAGCGACGAGAGCGGCTCCGACGACTCTGACAGTGGAAAAAATGAGCGGAAAAAAAGCAAAAGCAAGAGTAAGAGTAGGAATCGAAAGCGCAAACATGATTCCTCCGAGAGCGAAAGCGAGTCTCTCTCGGAGACGGCTTCGAGTGGCTCTGAAGACGGTTCGTCTTGGCGGTCGAAGTCAAAGTCCAAGTCCAAGTCAAAGTCGTCATCGAAGTCGTCGCGAGCAAAGCGATCCTCCTCACCAGCGATGGATGCCTCCGGAGGTATCGACATTTCGGACAGCTTCGGCGGTGCGTACGTATATCGGGCCATTAAGCAGGAACGGGTAGCATTGGGCCTCTCGCAGGCACCGTGCACGCGCTGCCCGACGTTTGATTTCTGCAAAAGTGGAGGCCCGGTGGATTCGCAAGAGTGTGTATACTATGGGGACTGGTTGGCTATGGCAAACGTTGCTAGGGAGTAGATGTGTCGGGCTAAACCAATATTTGTGTGGTAGTAGATCTAAACTGTAAACGATTACAGTTCGATTGGCCAGTCCGGATTCGTTCAGCTTCGTGACGCGCTCACGTGAGGATACGCTTTTCTCTCGCGACTCGCGCTTCGCTAAACCTGCACCCTGCACTTCTCATTTTGACCTCTTGGCAGTTTACACAAGAGTCAACTTTCCGAGTGAGGAGAGGTCAACCGCTCTACAGAGGTCTTATACTCAGCAGCCGAGGCAACCTGTCTCAAAGTCCACCATATCGTCAAGACTTACCCGCGAGAGCTCAGCAGACGGTAGCGCAGCCAGGTCGCGAGTGGTTTGCACTTCCTCTCTACGGTGTCCGTGCGGCCCGAGGTGTATCTGGCGCAATTAGCAAAGGAACGGACGCATATAGCCCACCCAACTAGAGATTACAGCGACATATAGACTCTACTCCCTGCTCCGAAAAAGCAAGCCTCGTGTATCTTATAAATATGTTCGACCGACATTCTGGTACTGGCTTTACTTCTACTTCTCCATCATCTAGTCCAGTCACCCATGAAGTAGAAGGCAATAGCGACTTCGACTACTACCGGCTTGGCTCTGAAGGTCTTGTTCCGGCATCAAGTTCTCCCCTCGGATCTTCGTCACCTGCTATTACTCCTCCGGACTACTGCCCAGAAGAAACTACTTCAAGGGATCTGTTTTCTCAATCCTCATCGTGCGTTTCTTCGCGCCGAAGCAGTCGGCGAGTGGAGGAAGACGTCTCTTCAGAAAAGGCTGCCGTGGGCTTGCAGGACACCCAACGGGTCGCTGAATTTGAGGACGACCCTGATCTCTTCGGTCAATCTGAATCCACTCAGACACCCTGCGAGGAGTCAGTTGTTGCGTCTGCGCCGCAATCTCCGTTTTTGTACAGGCTTCACGAGTTGCTCCTCATCGCCCAAAGAGAGCGCCGGCAGGCCGAATTCCGTCGCTACCTAGCTGTTGGCGAACACTCGGCGTCCGCAATCCTCGACAATGACTCATCTGTGTCTACAGTCTCAGAGCACGAAACACGCGCTGATTCTACGCCACCTTCTGACTTGGCTAGCGGCTCGGACGGCATGCAGACTCAGTGTCTCTCCTCTCCACATCTTTCCGCAATCTCTGGCTCGCGCGACGTCGTTCATACGGGATCACTTGATGCCGAATTCAAGGCGCGAAACAGTACTGACCACTCCGATGCTGGGCTAGAAGCCGCTTCTACCGTTTCCTCTGGACCAATTAAGGACTCTTCTGACCACCGCTTCCAATCAATCCCACGCGTCAGTGATTGTTCAGCGCGCGGAGCTACATCTGGCGAGCAATACGCTCCTGAGCATGCCTCTCCTGGGTGCCCTGGGACTTCAAACGCGCCTTCTGAATCAAGTGGTCCTGCTCATGCATCAAGTAGTGGCACCAAACGCCGTCTCTCTCAAGTCCTGACGTCTGGTCCCTGTGTTGAAGATCCGGGCAGTGCAGATTTCATGAAAATCGACGCATATACCCAGGTTGCTTACACTGAGAATGTGGCCGCACAGCCAAGGTTGAAGAGACACAAGACCAACACCAGGACCTCACGTTTCTTCGCCCAGAAAGACTCCGTGGTCAGGCGCCCAAGTCTCAAGAGTGCGAATCATGTGCGCCAACAGGCAAACAAAGAGACGATTGCTCCGTCCGGACGACTATATGCGCGGCGAGCCGCTAGTTTGCGCCGTGCAGACTCCCTACGGTCCGAGCCAGCGCAAAATGCGAACCGGATTCCCCTTCGCAAGGTGATGTTCATTACTCCATTCCTTCGCAAGAGAACTGAAGTCATTTCTCAGACTCCGGCTATAGCGCTTCCTTCGTCGAGCTTTTCCATCGTTGCTACAAATGATGACATTCATCTCGACGTCAAAACGCCCGATAAACATTGCGCCTCTCCCACTTCTCTTTACTATGGCTATATTCCAACTGAACCAGCGACTCCTGTTCCCCGCTCCCGGCGCCGTAATAGAGTAGCAGCACCTCCTCTGTCACCAATGCCGAATCCTTTTCCTATCCTCGCTCCTCCGTCTTATGAGGATATTCCTCGCGAGCCGCTTTCTGATGAAGCCGCGGCGGAGGCGAGGATCAAAATAATGCTCGCGAAGGAGAGC
The DNA here is from genome assembly GCF_002117355.1 of Postia placenta MAD-698-R-SB12. Lineage (NCBI taxonomy): Eukaryota > Fungi > Basidiomycota > Agaricomycetes > Polyporales > Adustoporiaceae > Rhodonia > Rhodonia placenta. Next base: position 532,665 of record NW_020169846.1, on the reverse strand, counting down.
GTCGAACGGGAGGCGGACGGCCTTTTTTGCCACGCTGTTCATGCACATACTGATATCCAGGAACCAAACAGCCAGAACGGTTTCGGTGAACATCATATTGGAAAATGCGAGGCTATCAAGTCGCCCAACTTTGCAGGTAGCAGACGCAAGATTCGTGACTGCCCCTTGCAAGACGGAGAGCATTGTGGTGGGAGGGACACACTTGATAGCTCGTTTCTCGGGCCTCAGCTGGTCTCGGGGATAGACGAAAACCTCCGCATGGAGGTCATTGACTGGATGCTCGAAGTGCGTGTCAGAGCATCCCATCGCCTATCAGCTGATCGTGTTGAACTGCACAAACGCAGGCTTTACCTCCTGTTATACCCTCGACATCCGCGGTTTCCTCCCGCAGCGCTCTCTATGAGCAGCTGACGACGTCTGATGAGACACGTTTCCATGCAGCGTATATATTCACGCGGTACTTCCTGCGTCTCAGTTCCCCAGCCTCGTCTCCCTCCATCGGTGTCAACCGGGAGTTGGTCCTGGAAGACGAGGGAAAGGAGGCGGTTACGTGGGACACCGCAGTTGCATGTATGGCGTTGAGTGTCAAGGTATGCATGACGCACTGCACGAGTAGTTACTATTGACAGTAGCTTTTTCGTCCAGTTTCACCGTGATGTATTCATGCCGCTCTACTCGATCAATGCCCACGAATTTATTGCTATTGCGCCGCATACGATGACGTATGACGACCTCGAGGTCAGCATTCCCCGTTGTTAAATCCGCTTTGCTGCAGCGCTGACGTTGCCTAACAGACGGCTCATCGGGATATCTTATACGCCCTATCATATTCCATTGGCAGTGTGACCCCGCTGGCGTATATGCAAGAGTTGTGGCTCGCCCTTCCTAGCTTGCGCAAGCTGCTTGCCTTCGACGATGGCTGGAGCATAGCGCAAGAGGAAGCGTGGGCGATTCTGCTTGAAGCGCTGATGCGTAGGTCCCTCTTCTGTAATATATGTATATCTACTTTATGCACTTATACCCTCGTGTCTTAGAACCCGACGCGCTGCGTTTTCCCGTGTCTCTCCTCACCGCATGTGCCACAATAGACGGCGCTATCGAGTCGCTCATCCTGAAGTATCAATCCAACGTCCGTAGCGGTGGAGAAATAGGCCACGCTCGCCGTGCGCACTTCAGAAGTAAAGCATCAAAGGCGGTCGTGACTGTCAGGCTCGACATACAGGAAGTGCTGCAGTACTCTGACGTTTGTGCAAATCCACTCGACATACACGCTCGTTGGGTTGACTTCACGTTTTGTTTAGGCGGATATCAGCGCTTGCAGGCAATGGTTGCGCCCTGTCAGTTAAAGACATTCTCTATGGTTGCGAGCGCATCAGTTCTATGATGCTCTAGGTCATTGTATCATGTGTTTCACCGCAGTCACGTTGCCCTGTACCAAATGCTTTCTTACTGCTATCTTAGTGTCTACCATGTATTCATATCAGACTCGTGTGTGTGATCCTGGTCAACCTCATGAACCACAGCGAATGCTCAGATAGAAGTCTAATGTCAACATATTTTCTGTGTCTGAGGTTCAGAAGATTCGGCTTGTGTTTGCAATTGGAAGCAGTACTGTATGTTTAAGGGACGATAGGACAGAGCCAGAGCGAGATGTATGAGTCCATTCATATGTAACAGTTGCATTGCATCTGAAAGGAGGATGTATTCCGGCCGGCTTTGGTCCCAGTCACTAAACAATTTGAAGGTCCGACTCCTGACATGCTCGGTGATCGTCTGTTGGAACGGTACCATTCATGGATTGTGTGGGCCTGGAGCAACTGATATCCAGTGTATCACGAGACATCGTCAATGTTGCCCGTTACGAATGAATGATAGAGATATACGTACTGCCGATCGCCTAGCGGTATGTCATCCGGAGATGTAGGATCGGCCGGAAGATCCAATATGGAAAAGCCGTCAGAAAGGTACTTCTGCCCACTTTTTTGAAGATATTGACGGGCATTGAGTCTGTCAATGAGGTGAGGAAACGGCTCTGAACAAGGTCAGGATTACGCACACAGCAAGGATTGAGTTGAAATAGACTATATGAGGTCATGAGATATCACCTCAAGATCATATCTCTAGATGCCGAAGCACTCACCCTTGCTACCTGGGATTTAAAATATCGCCCAGTACAATACATTCTTCTTTTGTGCGACATACTGAAAGCGAGGCTGAGCATAGCCGATTCATAACGAACGTCCCCTGTCGAAACTTACAGTAACGACTTGCGCAATCTGCACGATCCTACATGAACGCCATAATCATGTGATTCATGAAGCCAAACAAGAGTCCTCAAGAACCAGAATCTCACGTTGTTAAGACCTCTCGGTTCATGGCGTACATTGATAGTTTTTCAATGAGGCGATCAGTCCTGCCGCAATATGCATGAGTGTCAATGGATCATCGTGAGCAAGTGGAAGAATGTACGCTTTGAACCCACTTTTTTGCCGTCTTAGAACGAAGAGCAGGGTCACCGTTGCGCAAATATCCACAAAGGTGGCTGTTGACGTTTGTAAGATAGCCGGTACCTAGAAACATGCTCAATATCAGATATGCAAATACAAAATAGACGGTTGCATACCATGTGTTGAATGAATACCGCGGGGAAGTAGGGATGATGAATGCTGATGGATATTTGGAATGAGCACGGTGGGTATGGGTATGGGTTCCTGCAGCAAGTACCTAAAATTTACATTCACTGAATGAACGATTATAAGACCCATCCCAATCCGGGAAGCGATGAGTGGTACCTACCATAGCCAATTACTTACGAGCCCCATCGTAAGTTCTTCTTGCATGTATACCGAACAGCATCCCTTACCAAATGAGCTCAAGGACATAGAGGCCTTATATTGTAAGAGGTCATCATTTGGAAACACTGTGATCAATCAAGGTAGAATACGAACGCACCATGATAATTGTCAGGGGCCATTTGTAGGTGCGGTGAGCCAGTACTTGATTGGCGCTATGATATTCCGACTAGACCCACAAGAATGGTAACTCACGAATCCAGATAGTGTATATCTAATAACTGAACATGCAAATGTGTCAGGGTAACAGTCCACGGTAATGAGTGTTTCCAACATACCATTGGACAATGAAGATGGTCGGTGCCTGTCCAAAGCGCTCAGCGGTGAGGTTTGTGTGCCCGTATAGTTGAAAATCACCCACAGCAAGCGCATACTCGGACTGCCGGAACGTGCCTCTGTCAGTGAGATGAACAATGACTCTGAGGTTGGCGACCGACCGACGCAACGCTAGACGACTATGAGCTTCGACTATATTCACAGCAGAACCCACTTACCTGAACACGTCGACAAGTCTTATAATATCGGTTTTTGTCTTGATTGTGTAATGCCATATGATCTGGGGCCTAGTTACTTGTCTGACACAGTCAAACTCTATCGTATGCCGTACCATGGCATTGACGACGGCTGCCGCAGTGTCGAGGAGCCTAGAGGGTATGGCAGTCAGTACCTTGATATGGAGCTGTTGAGAGGGAAGGCGTACCATAGAATAGCTACCTAAGAAGAGCACCATGAGTGAGCCTGAGTTGTAACGAGATAGTATAACCGTGGCGCACCAAGCCTTTCAGAAGTAGTTTGTCCTTTGGATACGCCGCAGCGTAATAAATCACCTGAGCACAGCTCAAACCGTACAATCTGGGATTGGGCATGAGCATAGATTGACGCTGCATCGATGATGGACATGACCAACGCGAGAGCAGCTATCGTGCCGATTAACGCTGGGCCCAGCGCCTCGTTGAACGCAGGTTGAAGGACGATACCATCCGACATATTGAGCGGGGGGAGGGCACTGTATCGTTGTGTGAATGGCTGGCATGAGAGAAGTTCGCTTTAATACGATCGTTGGGAGCGGGTTGCGAAGCGCCAATTTCACGCGATGCCGTATAGAAGTAATGTTAGTTGAAATTGCAGGATATGGAGAGAGCTATGTTCTTGTTGATTGTAGATCATTTCGCTGAAAAAAAGTAACGGCTTATGTAAATCGCGTGGATGTGGCATCTTCTAAGTGCTGTGGACCAGGGCGCGACGTCGTTACCATCGCAGACGCCACACACGTCTGAGCCGAACAAAATCTGTACATATCTGCCATGCGCCTGCGACAACAATGCTCAGCCAGCGCATCGAGCGAATTGTATGCAGGAGGGGTTGGTCACGACGAACAGTGACGAGTTTAGATAGGAAAGTATCAGCTGTCCGGGTATCTATGGGCAAAGTAGTGTGTGTGAACAGTGACGCGTTTGAAACCAGCCAGTGAACAACATACCGTGGAGACCACATTCAAAATATGATCCTTTTCCTTTCTTAACAGCAGCCCAGTGTACTGATAGATCTCCTGTTCGTTGGTTGTAATGTCTCCTTACATAGGCACGCGACAACCGTTGTGGATCGTCTTGTTGCCATGACAGAAGTAAGACAACCTGTCGCACGTAGCCTCGGACCAGAGCGGGTGTCCTCCTTGTGATCATCAAAGAGGTCTTGTGCGAATCAAGAAGGCCACAGATCAAATTTTCACCGACTTCCATTCTGATGTCGGCGATAGGTCCACTGGACAGGAACACAATGTGTCTGTGGAAAGTAATGATTGCGATCCTCGGGACCGACATCATACCCGAGCGGACTTATGACAGGTGTTATGAGTCCCGTACTTTCCGGAAAACATTGCTTTCCAGTGAGTTACGTCATGTCCACTTATACCCTCAGCAACAACAAGCGCCGTATTTGGAGGCATCTCGGATAGCACAATTCCGAAATCGCAAGGGCATATCAACTGAGAGCGTTCGCGTCTCAGAGAGCCTGCTCGGCGACTATTCGGCCTAGCTTAGGGCAAACAACAAACGGAGGAAGCCACCTCCCATAGACCAAGGTCAGTAAGCTAATGCTATGAAGAACCGTGCACTATTGATATGATAGGCTCATCTGCGAATGAGCCGGTAATTTGATCGTTGACAACATACAGGAATGAAAACTAGGCTTCGCAAGCGTGGGAAAATGTCACGGAAAACTCATCGCGACGACGGACCAAACCGTCGTTATTTGTCGTCATCATCTTAGACATGGACATGACCAGAAAGCCTGTCACCGAAATCACATATATCGTACATGTCAGTACAATGTGAGGGCGAACAAAAAGGGGAACTCGCCTGGACGACATAATCTCATTTGATGACGGAGGATCCACTGGAAATTCCATCATGGAAAACCCGTTAGAAAGATACTTCTGGTCATTTGCGCCCAAAGAGTGACGAGCATTAAGGCTGTCGGTTATTGTATCAGATACTCCTTCTATGCAGTTGGGAGAATACTTGCACAGCCAAGAAGGAATTGAAATAAACTACATCGACCCATCGGCACTTGTGAATGAGCGTGTGTTCTAAATGTCGCTACTAAATGACCACTTACTCTTGCTGCCAGGAAGGTGGAAAATCACCCAATACAGCGAGTTCTTCTGCAGTGCAATGTACTTGACCCTGTATTCAACACAACATCGTTCCATCGGCTGTGAAGAACTCACCGTAATGAATTGTGTGGTCTGTACGACACTATGCAAACGAGAATCAACTGCTATGACCACCAACCCGAGTAATGTGGAGCTTTATACTCACGTAATCAAGCCGCCTCTATTCACCGCGTAGATAGTGAGCTTCTGGACAAGACGGTCGGTCCTGTCAGGACCGATAAGTCATCCGTCCTGCACACGAGAATATTTGCGAACGTACGCCTTAATGCCCGTCTTTTGTCCATTCAGTATCAGAATGAGGGACGTGGTCGTACAGATATCCGTCAATACGGCGCCTAGAGTTTGCAGTATCGCCAGATCCTGGGATCGATGAGATGGAAGACATGACAGAGGATGGATTGTTTGTATACCCTTGGTTGGCTGAATACTGCAGGAAAAGAAGGGTGATGCACGCTAAAGACCAGTTATATAAGGTGTCTGCACCCCGAGCGCCGCCTGGTTGAAACATACCCAAATTTCACATTTACTTTGCAAGCGGGAATATGAGATCAAGGCCACGTTTCCATAAAAGGGGGAGCCCACCGTAACCAAGAACTGATAGACTCGACGTGAGTGTTTCAAGTATGGAAAGATCTGGTTTAACCTACTAAACGAGCTCAATGTGAGGAAGCTCTACGCGAAAGGAAAGAATGCACTGTGAGAATCATGAGGGAAATAGGTGATTGGACTTGCCATAAATATCGTGAGGGGCCACTTGTACGGACGTTGACCCAGTACTGCATTCATTCTCACTAAAGAGCTCAGAGCGCACTGAGTAACGCCAAACGTACAGATCCAGATTGTATAGATATAATAACTGCAGACGAGGTCAGCGCGCGAAAGTATACTGTAGAGGTAGACAAATCATAGCCTACCATTGCACAATGAAGATCGTCGGTACCTATCCAATGTGTCCGAACGTCAAGGCATTGGTTGTATAAGACCTGACATGTGCTCGCTGCAAGAGCATACTCGGCCTGAACGTATGTGCTTAACGAACAGTTCGAGTGTCAATGGAA
>NW_020169846.1:502119-525458 GCF_002117355.1 Postia placenta MAD-698-R-SB12 | reverse complement strand
TAAAAGGGGGAGCCCACCGTAACCAAGAACTGATAGACTCGACGTGAGTGTTTCAAGTATGGAAAGATCTGGTTTAACCTACTAAACGAGCTCAATGTGAGGAAGCTCTACGCGAAAGGAAAGAATGCACTGTGAGAATCATGAGGGAAATAGGTGATTGGACTTGCCATAAATATCGTGAGGGGCCACTTGTACGGACGTTGACCCAGTACTGCATTCATTCTCACTAAAGAGCTCAGAGCGCACTGAGTAACGCCAAACGTACAGATCCAGATTGTATAGATATAATAACTGCAGACGAGGTCAGCGCGCGAAAGTATACTGTAGAGGTAGACAAATCATAGCCTACCATTGCACAATGAAGATCGTCGGTACCTATCCAATGTGTCCGAACGTCAAGGCATTGGTTGTATAAGACCTGACATGTGCTCGCTGCAAGAGCATACTCGGCCTGAACGTATGTGCTTAACGAACAGTTCGAGTGTCAATGGAAAGAGACGGACCGATGCAACACTGCATAGGGTAGAATATCAATGCCTCGTCCATGTCAACACAACGTCTACTCACTTGAATAACTTTGCAAGGTCAAACACATTGTTTCGGCTTGTGACCGTATAATGCCAAACAATCTAACAAACCAACGTTTTCAGGTGCTCAGGTGCCGCTCATGTCGATAGAGAGTGCACACACTACTGTGTCAACGATGGTCGCGCCTGTATCGAGAAGCCTACAACCAGCTGACGCAATAGCACTACTGGAGATTTAATCCACACACCATAGAATCGCGACCTAGTGAAAAAGTGACGAGAATGCAGTGATGGGTCTTTCAACATGGTCAATGGTGACTCACCAGCCCTTTTAGCAGCAACTTATCCTTTGGATATTCGCAGACGTAATACATTACTTGAGCACAACTCAAGCCGAACAGCCTATGAACATCCCTGAGTACTTTGGAAGCGACCATCGAATAGATAACGTACATGAGAGCGAAGATTGTCCCTATCAAAGTGGGACCGAGGGTTTCGTTCAAGCCGAGGTCGAGATACATGTTCACCCACGAGCCGCAATGCGTATAACGGTGAACGACCTATTGAATATGACATGAGCAGAACATCAGACAGTTTGGCAGAGGTCAGAATACTGACCTCGGACAGAACACTCACCGGAAAGCTGTGCAGCGAAGCACACGACTCTGAAAGAAGTGGGAAAGAACGCGTTGTCTAAGGTAGGTGTGGTGATTTGTGTGACCGAAGTCCAGGGGTAACAGAACTTGCCTACATTTGATAGTGAAGCTTATACATGATGATGGCGAATCTCGTAAACATCTGCTTGCATTTCGTGATCAGCTGCTTTTTCAGTCGACGTCCGCGTATACAGAGCTGTGGCAATGACGAACAAGCTCAAAGATGGATTCAACGCCCTTCAGAGCCGCTCAAGGGCAGATACATGGAGTTCCGCCGCTGCGTACACTAAAAACCAATACGCATCATTCTGGAAGGAGATCTCACCGGATTCATGTGGTCGATCGACGTCTCTTCAAAAGATGAACCACAATCGTTGTCCAAAAATGAGCAAATGACTCACAGATTACGTATCATGGATGGACACTACTAACGTGATAGAAATGGAAACAATCTCAGTCAGGAAGTTCCTCAGCCTTCGCGCACATGTCCACATGAAGATCTGTCAGGGTCAGTGTCACGCTGCACTACCGCCTCAAACGATGTCGCAAATTCTCTGTCATGAGCCAAGATCAGCTTTCATCCACATGGCACATCTGACAAAAGGGACGTCCTATCATCGTCAGTCAGCGGAGAAGTGATATTTCGTTTGGTTGCCGCGCCACCGCCCACGGTAATTGCCTCATCTTCCATCCGTGTTTCAAATATCAACGACGTTCAAGTTCTGATCTTGTTGCAATGTCCTTCCTGAAGACATCACATTTTCCATGAGGCAATTCATCGTGCCCAGACCGATCATATCGGCACCCATTCGCAGCAATGGAGTGCGAATATGAAGAGGTTCTAGACCAGCTGCCAATGATGAGGCTGCTAATGGATACCATCAGGTCAAGAAGCCAAGCACAGATCAACTGCACTCACCACCGTCGGTACATTGCCGCGCCCGTGTGCACACAGATGCACACCGACGATCGACTCACAATTTGTCCATCCAGCTCGATCAGGCAAAAAATAGACTTCACATTTCGCATCCGCGTGTCGTAAAATACAACGTGTCATTGTTATTCGGAGACAACGGACACCAAGGGTCCACGAAGACATACACCCTACGCCCCCTGTGCGCACGCGCGCCACATCTAGTTCTGGTCCTCGACGAGCGATTTTGCCGCCTTGAGGTCCGCCTCCACCATCTCCTTGATGAGCGAGTCGAAGTCGACCTTTCGCTTCCAGCCCAGGACGCGCTCGGCCTTCGCCGGGTTGCCGAGCAACAACCTGTCAACAGACACAGCACGGTCAATTCCCGGCACGGCACGAACGAAAATGGCGCGGAGGCGACGCACTCGACCTCGGCCGGACGGAAGTATCCCGAGTCGACCTTCACGACGACCTTCCCTGTCCTCGCGTCCACACCCTCCTCGCCTGTTCCAGACCCGCGCCATCTGTTAGCGTCAGTTACAGGGGCAGAGACAGTCAGGGTTTGATCAAGATAGCGCGCAGGAAGGGGAGGGGGCGCACTGGATATTCATGCCGAGAATCGCGAATGACTTCTCGACGAACTCGCGCACAGGGTGCGTCTCGCCCGTTGCGAGCACAAAGTCCTCGGGCTTGTCCTGCTGCAGCATGCGCCACATGCCCTCGACGTAGTCCGCGGCTGCAAATGCGGTCAGCCGCGCGCGCGCCCTGCACGCCCCTGCCACGCACCGTGTCCCCAGTCGCGCTGCGCGTCCAGATTGCCGAGGTAGAGACACGACTGCTTCCCGAGCGAGATGTCCGCCGCGGCGCGCGAGATCTTGCGCGTGACGAACGTGCGGCCGCGGCGCGGGCTCTCGTGGTTGAACAGGATCCCGTTGCACGCGTACATCCCGTACGCCTCGCGGTAGTTGACCGTGATCCAGTACGCGTACAGCTTCGCGACGCCGTACGGCGAGCGCGGGTAGAACGGCGTCGTCTCGCTCTGCGGCGTCTCCACCACCTTGCCGTACAGCTCTGACGTCGACGCCTGGTAGAACCGCACGTGCCGCTCGAGCCCGCACGTCCGGATCGCGTCCAGCAGGCGCAGCGTGCCCAGCCCGTCGACGTCCCCTGTGTATTCCGCCATCTCGAACGACACCTTGACGTGCGACTGCGCGCCGAGGTTGTACACCTCCGAGGGCTGGACCTGCGCGATGATGTACACCAGGTTTGTGCTGTCGCTCAGGTCACCGTAGTGCAACCTGAACTTGTTCGGGCCTGTGGAGTGCCGAATGGGTCAAGATTTGGGCGCGTCAGACGAGCGTGGACGTACGCTCGTGCTGGTCTTCGTATAGGTGGTGGAGACGACTCGTGTTGAAACTCGAAGAACGCCGGATGATGCCATGCACTTCGTATCCTTTGGATAGCAGGAGTTCTGTACTGTGCAGGATATGCAAGAAAATAGTATAAGAGACGTGTCCGAATCCGACTTTAAGCGCTTAAGCGAGTGAGAGTATGTCCAAGATGCATCATCTTTACAAGGTTCACAAGTCGCCCGAGGTCAGAGGGAACTGGATTTGGCTTTAAGCCTGAAGACCTGCTTTAAGGATGGCAAGCTCCCGATTCCCGATGACAAGGGATGCCATATCAGTGTCAGGCGCAACATGAGACAAGATCGAGTTGTGATTGGCGATCCCCCCTCCGCATTCTGGAATTGTAAATACTCACAGGTACGAGCCATCCTGACCGGTGATTCCTGCACGGACCCGTCATCGTCACGCCTGGACGACGCGTCCACGAAGCGTGGTTACTCACCTGAGATCAATGCGACCTTGCGACTGCGATACTCCTCCGGAGACGGCAACTGCAGCTTGACGAGCGGGGAAAACGGGGTGGGGACGTCTGAGATCTGGGAAGACATGATGGGCGAGGAAGAGAGGGGGCTATCGAGAGAATCAGGAGTCTGACACGGCGAATTTATAGGGCGTCCGTAAGGCGTCCGTCTTGGCGTCAGTAGCGGGGCGCTGTACGCGATGGAAGCACTGCGGTCTGCGGAGTCGGTTCGCGTGGTTCACTTCGGAAATGAATAAAATCCGCACCACGCCCGCGCAAACTACTCGCACACGACTAGTCTTCGCTGTAGGACTTGGAGATGTAGAGGCGTACGGGATCGTCCCCTTCATTGCCCCTGAAGGCGACCCCTTGCTCCGCACGTGGTATTGGACGTGGACGACCTGCTTCATCGGTTCATGCCACAAGTTTGCCTCTTTCATTCGCCGCAATGTTTGAGCGTTCTTGCCAATGCTCAACTGGATACCCATCGACATCACTCGGAAACACGGCAATGTAAGCGATATACCGCAAGGTACGCCGTCTTAAACACAGTAGCATCAATATGGGTATTCGCGGCCTTTGACACTACTTTTCGACAGATGGTTGTCGTAATCCCGCATACTTTGTCCATGACGGGTAAGATGCACCGCGATCCTGGGACGTCCGCGCGTGTCCGTCTCTGTCCGAAGTCTACCTGCAACTGTTGTCTTGCACAGCCCTTCATGCATCACTGGTCGGTCTCTCGGGTCCATCGAGCTCGGAGGCCCAGGCGTCCCGGTTGCTGCTCCTTGAGAATTATTTTCCTTGACGGCTATTGCAGACCATCGACGCGGTCACTGGAAAAAACACGGCGAGTCCCCTTTCCCGACACCCGTCGCGCTCCATGACGCTAGCCTGTTGATTGTACGTGCTCAGCAGACATGCTGCATCGCACAACACTTGATATGCTCGCCGCTTTGCTGCCCATCGCTGTTCGCTAATCTGTTGGTTGTTACAGGTGTAACTCATCTCTGCACGATGCGAGAGAAAATTGCATGCATTGTAAGGATTATAAGTCCACCTTCCATCGCAGAAAAGAGTTGTACTGCTATGTACGGGTGCCTACTCCGGACTCTAACTCCTGGAAAACATCGCGTACCGTCACGCGAAGCGTGACAAACCACGTGATTTGCTTCACGCCACATTCAAGTGTTGCACCGTGTTGCGGCGCATATTCACCGTCACTGCTCTTGCTACTATCCTCGATTGTAAGTTCAATAAACGGTCGCGATCAAGTGCGAAAGAACACCATGTCTATCGAACCAAACCAGGACGATATCTGTGAATATAATCTCATCCATAATCGTGGCAACATCTCTGACAAGTTCGCAGCTAGGACGGCAGGACGCGCACCAGAGCGGCGCGCACGAGACCACCCATTTACTAGGCACACAGCCGACATAAAGTTCGTCACCGCAGACGGCGTGGAGTTCAAAGTTCACTCTGTTATCCTGTCCGAGGCATCTCCGCTATGGGAGAGCATGTTCCGTCTCCCGCAGCCAAGTGATGCAGAGGGAGAGACATCCAGCGATATACCCTCCATTGAGGTCATCGAAGACAGCGTGACGATCAACAACCTCCTGAGCATGTGCTACCCCATGCAGCGTCCCGTCCTGTACGATCTTGACGAGGTGCGCGATACACTGAAGGCCGCAATCAAGTACGACGTACCGCATGTCATCACGCTGCTCAAGGAGTCGGCGCTGTCGTTTCTGCGCGCTGCACCGCTCCGAGTGTACGACCTCGCGTGCTACAACGACTGCGAGGACATCGCATTGCAAGCTGCCCGAGTGGTACTGTCGAACAGCTCCCAGTTGGGTGCGCGCTTTCCCATGCTGTATAAGAGAGACATGGAGCACCTCACAGCAGGCTGCTACGAGCGGCTCCTGGGATATTGCAAGGCGGGCGGGAGGGTAGACGATAAGTACAGGTTCTGCTCTCCACAACCCGACCAATATGCAGCCACAGAGAACCACGAGGGAGCCGAAAACGAGGAGAACCTTTCAAACTTCCTCCGCCCTCATGCCTACGACATGGCCGCAGCGGACGTGGTCCTGCGTTCCAGCGACAGCGTGGAATTCGAAGTGCACAGACTGGTGATGGCCGCATCATCTCCCGTCTTTCGGGATATGCTGTCGCCCTCGTCAGGCAGACCTGCGGATGCCGCGCCGGTGCAGCTGTCCGTGCCGGCTTGCGTTGTCTCGCCCTTCCTGAAGCTGTGCTACGGACAACTCAGCGACGAGATCGTCCTGCACGACGTCCGCGAGGCGCTCCTGCTGTATGCGACGGCACAGAAGTACCAGGTCCCCTCGGCGCGGGTAGACGCCCAAGTCGACGCGCTGATAGACCGCGACCCGCTGCGCGCGTACTTCGCCGCCTACTGCTACGAGCTGGAGGCACAGGCGAACTGCGCGGCGCGGAAGCTCTTCGGGCGCGAGCTGGTGCCGGGGACGTGGTGCCCCGAGATGGAGACCGCGCCCGCATTGGCGTACCACCGCCTCTTTCGTTTCTTGCAGGCCTGCGGCGAGAACGCGGCGCGCCTCACGAACGACGTGCGCTGGCTCCCTGCTCTCTGTGCATTGCGTATAAACTCAAGGTGCGTCGAGAAACGGCAGCCAGCGCCTTCGGACCCGGATGCGAGGCCGTGGACCGGCGTGGTCCCGACGTGCTGGTGGACGCCTCTGATGCGGGAGCACATGAAGAAGCGGCTCACTGCGGGACTGGATATCCGCATGGATCGAGGAATGGTGAGGACGAGCCTTGATCGCATGGAGCACGATCAGCGCCTCTGCTCGCCATGCACAGAGTCGCCGGCAATGATTATGGGCGACATAATCGAAGTGCTTAGATGCTTCTATAAAGCGGTAGACGAGGCGGTTCAGGAGGTGAAGTGCATGTTCCCTTTAGTCCCTCTTTAGCATGCTCACATCACGTCCTAGACTAAGCTGGAATGGGAGTAGCTGAGACTCTAGAAGGCAGAGCGCATGTTCTCGTACTGAGCTCTTTCAGCGCCGTTCATGATCGCACGCTTGAGTTTTGTAGGTATTGTATGTTGTATATCAATGGATATCGTCTCGTCTGTGCTTAAGCAAACATGTTCTGGATTGTCCGACGCAATCCGCCTGATCATGAACTTCTCCCTTCTTCGAAATGATCTCATGCCTTCACGCCCGTCCGTGCTGTGTTGTAGTTCTCGACAAACCACTTGACCGTGTCCTTAAGCGCTGTACATCACAAGATCATGGTAAGCCATGCGCAAACTCGACGAGCAAGATAGAGGTAGTATGCACCCTTGTCGAATGGCGTGAACTCGAAACCGCCCATGAGCGACAGCAGCTTCTTGTTGCTCGCGGGCTTGCGGAACTGCCCGTCCGCGCGTGTCGTGTCGAACGTGTACTCGCCGTGGAAGTCCATCGCCTGCACGATCGCGTCGGCAACCTCTTTGATGCTAACTTCCTCATCTTCGCCGACTGAAGGTTTGGTGCTTCAGTCACGCAACAACGCGTCTATGGGTAGGACGGCGTACCAGACAGAATGACAGGCTCGACATCGTCGTACTCTCGCAGCTGCCAGATGAAGAGCTTGGCGAGGTCGTATGAGTAGATGAACTGGCGCAGCGGCTTGCCTGTACCGGATACAACGAAAGGCGTGCTATTCTCTATCAACAAGAGTCAGTGACATACCATGCCTCCGACTACATCTGAGACTCACTTTTCGCGAGATAGCATTTGTGAATCAGGCCAGGAATGACGTGCGAGCCCTCCAGCTCGCTGTGGCACACCATAAGCTGCGGAAGGGTGTGGGATCAAGGAGATGCTCACAAGTTGTCATTAGGACCGAACACATTCGTCGGGATGGCTGACGTGAAGTTGGAGCCGAATTGGTCCTTGTACGCACTGACCTCGGCTGTCAGCACAGGGTGGATCATCGCGCGGACACTTGTCTCACTGGTTCTGTACATCTACCATCCGCTTCGCGTGCGCGTAACCGAAGTTACTCTCATGCGGCAGACCGAGGTGGATCTTCGTCTCGTCGAGTGGGTATGTGACCTTGTCAGGGAAAACGCAGGTCGAAAGGCACGAGATGACTTTCTTTGTCTGCGTCAGGTGCGCGGAGTGCAGGACGTTGTCGTTGATGAGCATGTTGTCGCGCAGGAAAGTCAGCTGCGAACGTGCTAGTCGTAAGCGGGCTGTAAGGACTAGGTACGAAGCAGGCACACCTTGTACTTCATATTCTTGAACAGCCCGCCGACTAGTCAGATAAGTGCATATTGCATACAAGATCAGCTCTCCCGTGCAGCCTGGCAAGCGCACGACTGCATACCGAGCGCGGCTAGGTGAATGACATGCGTAGGCTTGTACTTCTCGAACAGTTTCTTGGTCTGCGCCGGATCACTTTCGATTCAATCAATACGTTGAGCGTAAAGCACGCGTTCCATTCACATACCTCAGATCGCCCTCCTGCGAACTGACGAACACCCATCGCTCGCCTGCCCGTTTCCCGAACCGGGAGCCCGCCGGCTCGGTGTCAATGATGTGCTTGATAGCACTGCCAACCAGGCCTGTTCCACCTGTAACAAGGATTACCGAGTCAGCCATACTTGGTGTTGAGAGTTACTGCAGTGGCGGGAGGTGATCAGGATGCGCTCGGGCGCCTATGTTCCTTGACTCTCTTGAGTCTTGACCACCATGATCTTGCTGAGAGCTGCAACTTTAACATTCTGAATGCTTGTTGTGAGCTCGTTCAACAACTCGATGCTTCATGAAGCACTCTTCCTATCACTGGCCAATCTCACCCGGCTTCAAAACAGTGCGGGTGACCCAGAACTCAACTCTGAGACTTCACGGGTTTATCGTCTCGCAGCGACTACTCAGACTTTGAATCGACATGGGCACTGTACCCAGGACCGAAATGTTGCCTCTCTTGCAGATCCTGGTCTGTAAAAAAACGAGTTAGCCTGTCGTGAGATTTCACGTCTGTCTGGCTACTCTCATCAAATGCGCATGAGTCCTATGAGCCCGGAAATTTACTAAGCACTGTACCAAGCAGGGCCAACCATGTCTCATGAGCTGCGCTCAGAGCGCTGTTATATTTAGGAGCAACGCGCGCGTCTTGCCTGTACCATTCTCTACACCCTCCCATCACTGCTACTCCAACGCCATGTCCATTATTCTCGTCACAGGAGGCACAGGTCTTGTTGGGAAGGCCATTCAGCATGTCATTGAGACTGAGCCTGAGGGCTCGAGGTTCGGTAAGAAGCCTGGTGAAAAGTGGATCTTCGTCAGTTCGTCCGAGGCGGACCTGAGGTGAGGTCACTCGTAGTCTTCCACGACGACTCGATAGGACGGGGTACACAGGGACACTGAACAGACAAAGCGCCTCTTCGAGAAGTACAAGCCTACCCACGTCATACACCTCGCGGCAATCGGTGAGCCTTGACGTAGATGGGAATATATGAATGGACCTCATGAATCCATCTACACCCTGGCCTCGCACAGTCGGCGGACTGTACATCAACATGAAATGCAAGGCAATGCTTCCTGTCCGCGACTCTTCAACATACAGCTGACCTGCTGATACAGCTAACCTTCCTCCGAGACAACATCCTCATCAACGACAACGTGTTACACACGGCCCATCTCACGGGGACACAGAAGGTCATTTCCTGCCTCTCGACGTGTGTTTTCCCCGACAAGGTTACGTACCCGCTCGACGAGACGAAAATCCACCTTGGGCTCCCTCATGAAAGTAACTTCGGGTACTCGCACGCGAAGCGACTCGTGGATGTGCAGAATCGGTGCGCATCGCGCCGAGTAATGTCGTAATTACACAGGCCGTCTGAATGCGCTCCACGGCAGTGCGTATAAAGATCAGTTCGGCTGTAACTTCACGTCAGCAATCCCAACGAGTATCTTTGGACCACACGACAACTTGTAAGTCAATGGCGCTATCAACATTCCATCAAAATTGACCTCATGCACTTCAGTAATCTTGAATCCGCACACGTCATACCCGCTCTCATCCACAAGTGTTATCTCGCGCAGAGTACGCGACACGATAGTTTTTTCCATGTCCCCTTTCACATTTTCTCACTGCAGATAATGGCACGCCCTTCATCGTGGGCGGCTCGGGAAAGCCGCTTCGCCAATTCATCTACTCACGCGATCTCGCGAAGCTCTTTATCTGGCAACTGCGCGAGTACGACGACGTCGAGCCTGTGATTCTTTCCGTCGGCGAAGATCAAGAAGTCAGCGTCAAGGAGCTCACGGACGCGATTGTGAAGGCCATGAACTACAAAGGCGAATACATCCTTGACACAACGCAAGCAGATGGGCAGTTCCGCAAGCCAGCGTCGAACAAGAAGCTGCTGTCGCTCATGGGCGAATTCAGATTCACTCCCTTCGATGAAGGTATGAAACATTGGTGCTCCTTTTCGATCGGGACTCACGTTACACCATGCATGTCGTAGCGTTGCAGGATACCGTTCAATGGTTCCTAAATAATTACGAGAACGCCAGAACGGGGGCTAGAGGAACGTGATAGACGTGTCAGAAAGCTAGCATAGGATACATTTGAGTAAATCCCGGTTCTACCTTGGTTACATCTATACTCCCATGTGTACCGTGGATGCGCAATGCATACCTTGTTTGGGGCTTACCGTAGGCGAGGTTTTCTCCGTAAAGTCAACTGCAGCATTGCTAAGGATTGGCATACGGGAAGTCCTCACAGCTGATTCCATATCGTTGGACCTGTTGAACTCAATGTGTGCGTAAGCGGAATTCGGGCGGGGATGGACGGGCTCTGGAAACAACGGTCTACCGTTTGGGTGAATTGTGGCTGTGATTTGCTGGGTCCAGCCATGTCGGGAACATGGTTCCGACCGTTGATTCCGAACTCCGCAACAACCCTGCCTGCTCACAGATATTCTCGGTTAGTCTACTAGAATGCAATTAGCTATGAGACCTACGTCCACTGTAATCCATATCCATTCTGCTCGAGGATTTTGGATCCAGTTCGTGTTGTGGCAGACTTGAATACTACGCTTGCCTTATTAGGCCTGAGGGGTGACAGTGGCTGAGATCTGATTGACACTGAGGCTTGGACCACAAAGCTACAGCGGAGCGCTCCAGTTTTCCAGCAAACGGTAATTCGATGTAAGCTATACTTGTTGCATCAAAATGTGCTGTCCCGGAGGGGGTGCTAAGTCTTATATGAAGATCCTGTGCGCCGCTCCGGATCCTGCCAGGGCCCCAGCTAGTTGGATCATCTGCAGTAGTAGTAGAAGTTCTTGCCCTGACTCGGAGATATTCTATCTCAAAACTGTCGCAGATACACAAAGCGTTCATTGTATGTGATAATCGTCCTCTTATTTTTCGGGACTTCACTGACGTTGCGCATTTAATCGCTCGCAATAAGCTTACAAAAATTAGAGGCATGTAGGAGTTATTCAGCTCTACAATCTGCGAAGAACTCAGCCGAAAACCAGTAGATTCAAACGGGAGAGTTATTTCACGTTTCACGAAGAAACAGCTTGCGATGAACGTTCTGGTATTCTCCGGACCGGAAGTCCTCCCCCTTTCGCTCACGCAGTCGATTACTAGCCTACGGTCCCTCCTCGTCCCAAACTATGCGGTGCAATCAATCACCTCTCAATCACTTCTCTCGCATCCGTGGTCAGACAACTGCGCACTCTTGGTCTTTCCCTCTTGCCGGAATGCCCTCTCCAACCCTAACATTTCCGATCGTGTGGAATCGTACATCACGAACGGCGGAGCGATCCTCTCTATTGGTGCCCGCGTGCGTTGCCGGACTCCACACGCAAATTCGTCGAGGACTCTCGAAGGGGCAATGTCTAACATCAACCTGACTGGTGAGCGGCCTATCCGGCTTTCCAGCAAATCATCGGACTGCACTGTAGATGTTTTTCTGGGCAATGCCGATGCCCCTTCTCGGCTTGCCGCCGTCCGCACCAATGATGGAGAACCCGCGACACCAATTGTCCGTCTCGGGTCCTCGAATCTCATATCAGTGAAGGGAGACGAAGGCCTCGAGGTCGTCGCGCGCTATGCTGATGTAGAAGACGCGGGCATCGCTGCAGCAGGATGCCGTATTGGGAAAGGTCGTGCAGTCTTCTGGGACAGTCTCATTGACTACACGCTCACTGCAGAGCCTGCGACGTCTCTCTTGAGTAACTCCTCCCCACCGATATCACCCGATGAGATCGCAGCGGCGGAAGAGCAGCGAAAGGCTTTCTTGCGTCTCACCCTAAAAAGACTCGGGCTTGTCCCGCCGGAGCAAAAATCAGCGGCCGCCAGCCCGCTGCCGCAGATTCTAACAAGTGTGCCATCTAAGGCGTGGATCGTCGAACGGATATTACATGCGCTCGAAATTGTTTCACTGGAACAATCATATACCTCGCAAGACAGTAACGACACATTCGAATTTCACGCAGCCTCTGAGGAGTGGAAAGTGCTCCAGGACGCACGAGAGTCGGCAACAGAACAGATACATCCAACCTCCTGGCAACCGAAAATTGTGGTTGTCTGTAAAGACGGGGTGATTCCACCCTCAGCGCGGACGCCACTCTTTGACATACGCAAGTTCTACGACGAATTGGACGCTGCGCGACGCTCTTCAAAGTCCTCTGCTCCTGCTGATGGCTGGGGGATAGGTGAAGCTTTGCTTTATGGAGAGGTAGTCACGAGCACGCAGACCTTGCTCGACAAGTAGGCCGCACACGCATGTCTCTACCCTCTCTTGATCTGATGTTCTC
The DNA here is from genome assembly GCF_002117355.1 of Postia placenta MAD-698-R-SB12. NCBI lineage: Eukaryota > Fungi > Basidiomycota > Agaricomycetes > Polyporales > Adustoporiaceae > Rhodonia > Rhodonia placenta. Next base: position 512,681 of record NW_020169846.1, on the reverse strand, counting down.
TGACGATCAGAAATACGCGTCTTCTGTCCACCGTACCGGCTCCTCTCTTGTCGCTCGCTTCTCACCAGCTCGCAGGAAGGGGCCGTGGCGGGAATATCTGGCTGTCGCCGGCGGGTTGCCTTCAATTTTCCCTTCTCTTGCGGGTGTCCCTTGCACAGCTTCCTGCGCCGCGACTCGTGTTCGTTCAATACCTCTTTGGGCTCGCTGTCGTCCAGGCATGCCGCCAGGATGGCGTGCTGGGCTCAGAAGGGCACCAAATACGCCTGAAATGGCCGAACGACATATATGCTGTCCGTGCCGACGGAGAGAAGCGCAAGGTCGGCGGTATCCTTGTGAACACGAGTTTCTCAAGCGGCCAGGTTGAGATCGTCATAGGTACGCATATATGCCACTCGGCCTCGTCAACGTATTTTCGCTGCTGACTGATAATCTTATCCCCAGGCTGTGGCTTGAACGTATACAATCCACCGCCAATCCAGTCACTGCTCCAGCTTGTACCCGCCAATTCTGACTTGCAGCTCAGCATGGAGCGAACCGCTGCAATAATCATGTCCACTTTCGAGACCATGTGGGAGACTTTTCTCGTACACAAGGGCTCGTTTGCGCCATTCATGGACCTGTACTATGATCGGTGGCTGCACTCGTGCGTGACTATCGTCTATGAGCATATTGGGTTGCCACTAATCCCTCCCGTATAGTGATCAACTTGTCGAATTGACCACGACGACCCCTCACCAGAAGGTGCGGATTATCGGGATCACCGGGGACCATGGATTGTTGCGCACAATGCCAGAGAGCGATGGGTGGTCAAATGCCGGGTCGTATATTGACCTGCAGCCCGACGGAAATAGTTTCGACCTGATGGCTGGCTTGATAAAAACCAAAACGTGAAGTCAAGTAATCTTTGTCGTTGGCCAAATACATCGAGTGACAATATGAATCCATCCGGTTGACTATTATACAGACGAGGAGGAGGAGTAGCGGAGGAGTAGCAACAGCACAGCGCCTTGCACGAAACAGATCAAACATGGGTATGCACAATCATAAATGGGTATGGGATCTGGTACCTGCACAGACAATCTTGTCCAATAATCCTCAGACTTCTGTCTCGACGTCCGGTTGTCGGGAATGCATCTTGAAACGATCTTTGACGGCGTGAACGCCCTCTTCCACGTTGTCTTTCATCCACTGTGCAGTCCTCGCAGGCTTCACCTGCATGATGCCCCTATGATCGCGGTGCAGCTCCCTTTCATGCTGTCTCCAATCTTTCAGCTTCGTAATTGGGCCCTTAGCCTTGTTATCGTCGGAGGAATCTGCGTCGTCATGGGACTCGTCAGCAATTCCGCGCGCGCCAGCGCCATCCTTCCGCTCATCGTCGATGTCTCCAGTTGACACGACAGTGTTCGTGCCTTCTGTGGCATTTTCTTGATTGGCAGAGGTCGAATCTCCACCAGTAGTATTTAAGGGACCATCGGTCATCGTCCTGTCTTGTTGCGACGCGCCCGTGTCTGTATTGTCTGCAACCTCGAGATCCTGGCCCCTCCTCGTCTCCGCATTTGACGACGTCCGCTCGTCCTCGATCCCGACTTCGTCGCGCATGCCCGCCGCTTTTTGCCTGTCATATGCATCCCACATGGCTCGCTTCTTCGCACCAGCACCACTGAGCATTTCCTTATGACGCTCAGACACGCCAGGACGGAACATTATGTCGAGGAAGATACTACCAATGCGTTCGACGTTTCCTTTGTCCGTGTCCCAGTAGTCAAGATTTCCATCTGGCGGGACGTAGTTGAGCTTGAGCCTTGAATAGTCCCCATGTTTGGCTTGCCAGAGTGCGATCTCGACTGTGCCTTCGTCGCTGTCCACCAAATCGCGCAACCAGAGCACGCCCAGTGCCTTGCAGCTAGAGCTCTTGAACCCCGCGGTGTCTCTGAAAGAAACGAGCAGCGCCGTGCCGTAGCGCTGCCGAACTGGAAGGGCAGAAACATCGTCATGGACCCATACAGTCCAGCCATCGTCACGCTTCTCCGCGATCTTGCGCGAGACCTTCTCCACTGTTGGGGTAGTTGTCGACTTCATGCTTATTTCGCAATTTGATAGGTCGAGCTTGCTCTGGACGCTGACGTCGCGAACCTCGACTGTACCTGTGTCGAATCCAAGGAGATTTGGGGAGAGTTTAGCATCAATGGGTCGGAATAGCAGCGAGATGCGGATCCGGCCATGGCCGACACCTTGCTCGAGAGAGTAGAAACGGGTGACCTCTGATGCATTGACGAAGATGTCTGACAGCTAGATAAATGCCATTCAGCTATATTTATAGTATAAAGAACAAACATATGCACCTTCATGAAGACTACTCCAAGGACCGCATCGTTCTCCCGCATGCGGTAATCCTTTACAGTGACAGTAACATGCGACTTGCGCCAATCCCTAGTGAAGCGCTCCGTCCCGGCATTAAACATTGGAGAGCTTGTAATTGGTTTGACGCGAGTTTCATACACCTAGCGCGTACACGTTAGCCACAAGAATTACAACGAGAACGAGGAAAAGCACACCAGTTCGTCATTCAATGAGCTTGTGAGTCCGTCAGTTCAACCATCCGCTAAAAGGTACAGGCCTGGATACTCACATAGTACAATACGAGGATGGCAGGCCCTCAGCTTCCTCTTGTGTCTCCTCGCCCTCGTCCTGCCCTTTCTCTACGCGCCTATCCTTCCCCTTCCGCTCCTTCCCGCTCAGACGCACCGCCAGGTCCCTGATCTCGTGCACACGCACGCTCAGGATGCCGGACGGCCACGCGTGATCCGGCGGGGTCGTGAGTACCGCGGCCTCTACGTCATTGAGCGCCACGGCGCGCGCCTCATTGAACTCTGGCTTGTCGCGCAGGTCGTTGGGGATGCCCGGGTCAGCGCCGTCCGTCGAGAGTGACGGGTTCGGAGGTATCTTGCCGTAGTAGCCGACGGTGTACTCTATGGAGCCGGGGCGGTGTTTGGAGTCGGAGTTGGAGAGCGGAGAGATGCGACGGATAGGCTTGCCGCGCTGACGAATGAGACCGGCGATGCCAACTTCATGGTAGCCCAGCATATCGTCCTGGACACATGAGCGACGTGAAATGGGACTCCGGCACTGAACAGACTCACCACCGTAACCCGATCCGAGTCCCACAGCTGGAAGCTGAGTCGCTCACGTAGCTTGACCGTACTCACGTCGATCATGACGACAGCCGTCTCTTCAAACACGGGGTTGAGGTCGCCCTTGATGATGCGCGTGGAATACAGCGGCTTGCCCAAGCGTGAGAACGTGAGTGTCACATAAGGATCTACGAGCGATCATGCAAAGCCGAGCAGAGATTGTCAGAAACCGTAAAGGACGAAGAACCATGCGCTACTGACCCGACTTGCCATCGGTGTCAGCACTTTCGAGGCCTGTAGCACGATGGATATGCACAACAAGTACGCCGATCGCGTCCGTATCTGCATTGCATTCCGCGTTAGAAATGTCATGACTTCGCGAATACGCTTACTTACCCTTCTTGATATCGTCTCCACTGATGAGCTTCTGCAAGTCCACCGTCAGGCTCTTTGGTGCGACGTACTCTGCCAAAGCGGTGTTGATCGCGTTCGACACGAAGCCCGAAACGAAAGGGATGTTCATCACGTTTGGGAGATTTTCGCTCAGCGGGGTGGCAGAAATTGTGATGTGCGGCATCCCGAGTAGCGTTACAAGGGTTGCCTTGACACTGGCGGGACTCGGTGAGGAGTCGCAGACGAATTAAACAAGGAAGGCACACATACAATGGCGGATTGGAGATGAGTTGGAGCCGTGCACGGGCAATGCCAACTGCTCCTGTGATCTCAACCCACACCGCTTCAATGGAATGTTAGAGAATGCGCTCGTGCTGGCTCGTGATCAGCTGCGGCTCACGGAAGCGTATGCCAACGATCCCTTTTATCCCTACAAAGAATTCCACAAGCAGACTGGTCGGCAATGGTTACTTTAACGCATATCGCCATAACACAAAGGAGGACCCTCCTCACTGTAGGTTTTTTCCTTTGCTCGCCGCGGCGTTTCCGCTCGGCAACCCGCGGTAGGCAAACAAGACCTCAAGATTGACGTGGTCCCCGCCGAGGGCATCGCGGTCTTCAGGACTCATGTCTTGCGAGTCAACCTCCAGCGACTCGCCTATGCTGTCCGTACCACTTCGATCGGCGTCTGGAAGCGAGCGGATAGACGTGATACGCGCAGAGTTCGAGCCGAGGCCAACGTCCGAGATGCGGATGGAATGCTACTCAGGCATGCAGAATTAACACAGCGAGCGTCCATGCTAAGAGTCATTCATACCACAAAAGAAGGCGCCGACGATTGCATGATGTCCTCCACTATGTCCACCATCGGCGCAAACCTTCAGAGTATTTCAATCAACGCACGTTGTAACGGAGAGAAGCATGCATAGGTGAGCACACGCACATGTCCGTATTGATAATCGGCCAGACACCGCGTAGGACAGTATTCAGCCATTCCACGCTCTCTCGCGGACGATCACCATCTTCGATCTGGTTGTCGCCCTCACGGTCCACGCGAGCGCCGAGCCCGCGGAGGCGTTCAGCATGCCACGCACGGTCCTCGAAGTCGCTCCGCGAAATGTTGCGCATACGGAACAGTAAGGTGTATGCGAGAAGGGAAGGTGGCACGATGGAGAAACAGAGTATGCGCGCTGAACTGGAGAACAGAGCAGCAAAGAGGAAGGAAAACATATATGCGCCGCATATGTACAGCACGCTGACGGATGTGGTGGAAATGACCGTTTCGCGGTGTTTGTCGAGGTCTGCAGGCGCATATATGCGGTGTTATCAGAGCGCTGTCGGGTTCCAAAATGATGTACACGTACCAGGAGGCGGAAACTCATGTCTCAAGACGTTCTCGCCCTTCGAGCGCAAGTCAAGATCCTCATCCGTGTTCGCATTACGAATGTCCAACTCCTCGCCGGTCGTCGGGTCCGTCGTGTGCACGGCATGGCCCTTTGCGAGCCCGCGCACAGTCTGCTTCGTCTCTTGCTGGTTGCTCTGCAGTTGCTGCGCCTTTGCGTCTGTCGCCTTCTTAGGGTTCACGAGCGACGTGAGCTTGGTCGCGATTTTAGGCACCGGGTTCTTGCCGGAGTATGGCTCACCAAGTGTGTGTGCCATGTTGTGTGTCGGTGATTGGGCTGTCAGACGTTACGGTGAGTGAGAGAGGAGATGTTAGGCTCAATACGACAAGTGACGGAGTATATGCGGCAAGTCGTTGAGTATCCACTGCAACACGCCATGGCGCCAGTCACATGTAAGTAGTTGAAGGTGTATAGTCGCTGTATGTCATAAGTGGAGCACGCACGCGCAGACCCCGCATAGAAGCCGCTGGTGGTCTGGAGTACCGTGCGCATTCCACTCACCATCTGAGTGAGATTTTTTTAATAGACAGCATGCACCAAGGCGCCCTATGCATGACGACACGGTACTTCATAAAAGTAAAAGGCACGAGCGCTATGAGTGCGCCACAAGCGACGAAGAAGTGATCGCCGAGTGCGCTCACGTTTTAGGAAGGTGTCGTAGAACGGATGCTCCTTATGATCGTGAGTCGCACCGTCAAGAAAACCGAGCTAATCATGAAATTTCCCTGTTCGTCTGATGTATGTCTCGCGATGAAAATATAACGTGCGGGTGAGGGCGCGCAAAGTGGAGAGATATCGTTTATGATAGGCCTCGAATGTGAATAGCACATCAGCGCCGTCGAATCTCCGAGTCCTCGACACTATACGAGCACATACTTTGTACCCGTGTGGTAACTCCAAAGTCTTTATGCTGCTCAACAAGACGGAGAGTAGGCTCGACATGCACTATTGGGGGGAGGGGGTTGGAAGAGGAAGACGGGGACTAAAAGGGGCCAACGCCCTTTCATATGCATGAGAAGAGTAGCAAGACGACATGTAGATAGCCAGAGCACATGACATAGTAAATGGATGTCCGTCGAAATCAATTGACAGCGCGTGCTGCGTCCACGCCAGGTGTTAGTTTAGTCCAATGCGAGAAGCGCCCGTTATAGGCAAGAATGCTAGTTTTAGTTGTTCCTGATGCTGTTTCACAACTGGTTTCCTTGGAAAGTGTTCATTATGACTCCAATACAGATTACTCTTTTAGCCACGTCTTCATCCAATTTGCATGTTCATTTGAAGTTGCTGTTAGTGGTCATGATCGATAATGTTGACAGCCGCGTTGAGGGTCTATCAAATCCACATTGTCCGTACTAATTCTATGACAATTAGTGTATCACAATACAAGCACCGTCTAAAGATTGTTTCGAGACTAAGGGCTATTATCCAATGCTTTCCGCTTTCGTAGCTCTGTGACGACCCCCACTGCACCTAGCAGCAACGAGCCGGCGGCGATCATGATGCCGGTGAAGATAATGAGGCCGTCGAACCCGCGTTGGTTGATTGTTGTCAGGAATGCACCTGCCGTTGGTGTGCCAACAAGGTTTGCAATGCCGACCAGAAGATACATCGACCCTGATGACAGATCGAGACATTGAGCGATCCGGAGAAGCACAGAAGCGTGTGGTCTCACCAAGTCTCGCGCCGTAGACCTCGATAGGTGATATGGTGTATACATATGCGGGTAACAGCGAGACGAAAGCGCCTGCAGCATGACAAAATGAGCGTCTGTGATTCGGGAGACGAGAATACACCAACGTACCCGTGAATGTCCCGTACATAGCGGCAAAAGCTGTGATAGACGCCTGGTCGGTGGCCGGAAGCCATAGTGCCAACGTGATAATACTCGCAATCAGCGTCGACGGCACCAGCACATTCAGACTGGATATTGCATTGAATCAGCACCTATAGCACGCGAGGAGAGATCGGCACGACCTAGCACATACCAGCCCCACCGGTCGGCCAGGATGCCGGGAATTATACGCGATGGCAACCCGAACGCGTTGATTATGGGTAGGAGATAGATGGCGTAGCTGTTGGGCACGCCGCGGAATGTCGCGTATATCTGGATGTAGAAGTACGGAATAAAGAGGGCGTAGAATACTCTGATTTCACGCGATCAGGGGTTCGGTCAGTTGAATGTATGATGTAACTTACAGGAACGCTCCGATACCCGCGCACACGTACTTCCAGTCGTGGAAACCGCCAACGTCTATGAAACCCCGCAGCGAGAGGTTCCGTGAAGGCGGGAGGCGTGTCCGAATCGTCAGACAGGAGATTGTCAGACACCCGAGGCAGATGAACGCTGCAGCGCGCACAGCCCAGGGAAACCCGACCGTGGGGATAAGACGCTGCAGCATGATGGGGAAGAAAACACCGCCGACAGAGCTCCCAGATGCGACCACGCCGATGGCGTATGCGCGCTTCCGCCTGAACCAGTGTCCGACGACGGCCATTGTGGGGTTGAAACTATAGGAGGTATGAGCATGTGTTATATTATGACAGCGCACTAACGGGATAGGATATGACTTGCATGCACGCAAGGCCGAAGCCGAAGAGCAGACCCTGCGAGAGGAATAGCTGGTAAGGCTTGTCAGGCTGCACCAGGGACACCATCATCAGGGAAAACACGATCAGGAACGACCCTAACGGGATGAGGACCTGCGGAGGTATGTGAAAGAGTGAGGGACAGTGAGAGCGGATGTCTTCACACTTGTGCCATATGCATCGTACACTCGCCCAATCACTGGGCCTCCACCATACAGAAAAAACAGCTGTAGGGCCCCAATAAGCGCGATGGTGGACGAGGACGAGTGCGCCATCAGACTCGTCTGGTAATAATCTTGGAAGACGCCCTGAGATTCACATGTAAGACAGGATCCAACGTCAAGTGTTGACAGCACAGCTAGCATGCCACTCACATATGAGTTCACCATGCCAAAAGTGGCTATAAACGCGAAGAACCCGCCCCATACCACCGACCAGGCGCGGAGCCCGCCCTCGGGGAAGTCGTCAAGAGCCGACGGTGCGCCGGGAGCCTCGACCGACGGCGGCCGGGTCCTAAGTTCTTCGTTCTTCTTCTCCGAATCGTGTTCCATGCTCGCTGCTGATAATTCCGAAGACATGGAGGACGCTGCTACTTAACAGTGCGTGCGACACGAAGGCTGCCGCATTGCATGCCTTAATACGCGCCCTCTGTGTAATCCTTAGTAAATTCCAAGAGTGCTGAATATAGTGCTGATTCAGGTTCTCCGGCTAGCCGACGGGAGCCGCATGCTGAGAAACGGTCAGCGGACCGGTGGTAGATGCCACTGCAGCTCAGACTTACTTCCATCTCCGTGCACACAAAGACGTCATTCGACATCCATCGTCACATGTGTAGTTGCACGTAGCGAGGAGAAAAGATATCTTATTGCGATGAGATTGTAAGTATACGGTGCCGTCGGTTAGGAAAGAGCTGTAATGGCCTGTTTTGGCGCGCTGTCACACGGCCACTAGCCACCAGCCACGTGGCAAAGTAAAAGACCTGGTTTGTTTCTCTCTCCAACGCTCATGATGATAATGTCCTATTGTTCCGTGAAACTGCATTTTAAGACCAAGAAGGCCAGATGTTGCGGAGAAATGTGTTCAAGTGATCATTTATCAATGAATGGTACGTTACGGTCCTGCCCATTTTTATAGGATATAGGAGAATTGAGGCTTCCCCGTATTCGGCGAGGCACTGGTCCCTCCAACGCCAGGACCTTCGCTCTACGAGCAAACTGGCATGAACGACATGAGTCACTATGGTCAGCGGCGAGCAGTCTGACTTTGGGTTCGCTTGCCCTATCTCGACGCTAGTGGATGCTACCTCGTATTCAGACAATGTGAGCACCTGTGTGTCTCACCATAAACAGGGAGACGCCGCGATGGCGCGCTCCCATCTTCCGTATATGAGCACGCAATCTGGACTGTCTTTTTGAACCATGAGATTATCACTCGCTTTTCACGACATAGCGTGGTCCTGCATCGCACATCTTCCTCTACACATCACTAATAATGGGGCGCGGCCAAGGTCTCAGCGCATTGTCTCGGTTAACAGGACAATCTGTTGGTTGACGATATTGTGGCAGCTGGTCTAGGACCTCTCCATGTTCGCACTCCACTGCTGCGAACGAGTGCCGATATGATCGGTCTGGGCACTAAAATTATTTCCAAAGATAATGTGGTGTCTCCAGGACGAACATTGAAACAAAGTCAGAACCTGAACGTCGATAGTATTTGGAACACATAGAAGATGAGGCAGTTACTGTGGGCGGTAGCGCGGCAAACAAACGAAATATCACTTCTCCGCTGACTCACGATGATGGGACTTCCATTCTGTCAGATGCGTTATGTGGTTGAAAGCTGATCTTAGCTCATGACAGAGAATTCGCAACATCGCTTGAGGCGATAGTGCGGCGTGACACTGACACTGACAGATCTTCATGTGGACATGTGCGCGAAGGCTGAGGAACTTCCTGACTGAGGGTTATTTCCGTTTATACCACATTTGTATTGTCCATGCATGATACGTAATCTGTGAGTCATTTGCTCATTTTTGGACAACGATTGTGGTTCATCTTCTGAAGAGACGTCGATCGACCGCATGAATCCGGTGGGGTCTCCTTCCAGAATGATGCGTGTCGGTACTTCGTGTACGCAGCGGAATTCCATTATCTGAACGGCTCTGAACGGTGTTAAGTCCATCCTTGAGCTTGTTCGTCATTGCCACAGCTCTGTATACGCGGACGTCGACTTAAAAAGCAGCTGATCACGAAATGCAAGAAGATTCTTACGAGATTCGCCATCATCATGTATAAGCTTCACTATCAAATGTAGGCAAGTTCTGTTACCCCTGGACTTCGGTCACACAAATCACCACACCTACCTTAGACAACGCGTTCTTTCCCACTTCTTTCAGAGTCGTGTGCTTCTCCGCTTCACAGCTTTCCGGTGGGTGTTCTGTCCGAGGTCAGTATTCTGACCTCTGCCAAACTTTCTGATGTTCTGCTCATGTCATATATAATAGGTCGTTCACCGTTATACGCATTGCAGCTTGTGGGTGAAAATGTACCTCGACCTCGACTTGAACGAAACCCTCGGTCCCGCATTGATAGGGACAATCTTCGCTCTCATGCACGTTATCTCTTCGATGGTCGCTTCAAAAGTACTCAGGGATGTTCATAGGCTGTTCGGCTTGAGTTGTGCTCAAGTAATGTATTACGTCTGCGAATATCCAAAGGATAAGTTGCTGCTAAAAGGGCTGGTGAGTCACCATTGACCATGTTGAAAGACCCATCACTGCATTCTCGTCACTTTTTCACTAGGTCGCGATTCTATGGTGTGTGGATTAAATCTCCAGTAGTGCTATTGCGTCAGCTGGTTGTAGGCTTCTCGATACAGGCGCGACCATCGTTGACACAGTAGTGTGTGCACTCTCTATCGACATGAGCGGCACCTGAGCACCTGAAAACGTTGGTTTGTTAGATTGTTTGGCATTATACGGTCACAAGCCGAAACAATGTGTTTGACCTTGCAAAGTTATTCAAGTGAGTAGACGTTGTGTTGACATGGA